>NC_134882.1:43332424-43339924 GCF_041734735.1 Babylonia areolata
CTGCTGCTAATGCTACTACTACTACTACTAGGAAGAAGAAGATGAAGGAGGAGGAGGAGGAGATGGGTAGGAGGAGGAGGAGGAGAAGAAGAAGGAAGAGAAGAAGAAGAAGGAGGAGGAGGAGAAGAACGAAGAGAAGAAAAAGAAGGAGGAGGAGGAGAAGAAGGAGAAGGAGGAGAAGAAGAAGAAGGAGAAGAAGGAGGAGGAGGAGAAGAAGGAGGAGGAGGAGAAGAAGGAGGAGAAGGAGGAAGAGGGGTAGAAGGAGGAGGAGAAGGAGGAGGAGAAGCTGTAGAAGAAGGAGGCGGGGGAAGGAGGAGGAGGAGGAGGAGAAGGAAGAGGAGGAGGAGGAGGAGAAGAAGGAGGAGAAGGAGGAGGAGAGGTAGAAGGAGAAGGAGCAGAAGAAGAAGGGGGAGGAGGACAAGAAGAAGAAGAAGAAGCAGAAGACTAACACAGAGCAAGTATACTCATTCCTGTTTATCTACTACTACTACTACTACTACTGCTATCAATGAAAATAATGATAATAATAATAATGATGATGATGATGATGATGATCATAATAATATAATAACAACAATAATGATGGTAATAATAATAATAATAACAGATATTCATGAAAGCGCCGATTCTTGCGCTGGAACAAAAGCAAAGTGCTCACACACCACTCATTCACAGGCATGCATAACCAACATGTTCACAGAAGGATTTGGAATAAGAGTAAAGAAGAAAGAGGCAGCAGTATATTACTAGAAATACGTACCTAGTTTGTACAAACACTTTGGAAAGTCACGATGATAAAAGCAACATGTACGAGAAAAAAAAAAAAAAAAAAAAAAAAGAAGAGAGAAGGAAATGATATAAGAAACAAAGGAGGGAACGGAGAACAGAGAAACAACAACAAAGAACAAACAAACAAACAAAGAAAGAAAGAAATACTCACGACAAGCACAGTGCCACCGCCACACATGTGAGGTACCCTGTTGAGGAACAGGTGTTTCTTGGCAATCAGCACACCTGACACACACAGCATCAACAAACAACAGTGTTACAATTTGCGTTACATTGTTCAGTCCTTGTGCGATGAAAACGGTGAGCAAACGCGCAAACGCGCTCACACGCGCGCGCGCGCGCGCACACACGCACACACACACACACACACACACACTCACACTCACACACACACACACAGAGCATTTCCTCTTTCCCATCTACTACCTCTCTTCTTTTCGTCTAATGACTCTTCTGGTTAACAGACGTTAATTAAACTGAAGATCACACACACACACACACACACACACACACACACACACACACACACACACACACACAGAGAGAGAGAGAGAGAGAGAGAGAGAGAGAGAGAGAGAGAGAGAGAGAGAGAGAGAGAGAGACACTGACACCGACACAGGTTTAATTGTGAAGGCCACCGGCCCATACACAAAGGGGTGGGGGATGCAAAGGGGCAATTCGATCGCTCTTCACACACACACAGACACACACACACACACACACATAAAAAAAAGGTGTACTGTACGTGAGTAACCGATAACTGGATGAAAAATACATAGCATGTTCGTACTTATCATGTTTATAGTTATACTAATTCATTCATTGTGCAAATTCGTCTCTGTATTTTAAAGCGTAATAGGTGTACATAGCAAGATTTCTCTGGGAGGTAACACATGGGGTTTGTAGAATAGGAAACAATGTATTGTCATTGATATTTATGAACTCTGGAATATATTTCTGGCGGATATGACCGTATTTAGGACACACAAAAATGAAATGGTATCCATCTTCCAGGGTGCCAGGACAAAACGGGCAGAAACGGTTTACATCCGCGTTCTGGAATCTTCTATTTATACCAAGCTCGTTTAGACCAAGTCGCAATCTTATCAAGGTATCTCTGAAACGTTTGATAGTGATATTGTCCAAGTATAATTCTGAATGAAAGTCTGTTTTAAATGATCGATAAATAGAAAATCTGTCACTACTACAAAGTTTAGAAAACCAGTCCTATTTAAATTTCTCTATCAGTTTTTGTTTATGAGACTTTAAGAAGGCGAATTCATTTTCAGTACCCTGGTTCATCCATACATCAGGGAAAACCACACATCTCTAAGCATGCTTTAATTTTACCAAGCCAATTTTCTGACGTCTTGTCGTTTCTATCTAGAGAATTCTTCAGCATCGATTCAGCCTGTTTCGGAAATCGTGAAAGTGGCATCCTGGTCAGTTTCAACCAGTAGCGAACACATGGTACAGTCGAGTCAATAAAGAGAGGGTAACGACCGGTCGTGAGAGAGAGAGAGAGAGAGAGAGAGAGAGAGAGAAAGAGAGAGAGTGAGAGAGAGAAAGAGAGAGAGAGAAAGAGAGAGAGAGAAAGAGAGAGAAACAAACATGCACGCACGCACTTGCACAAACACAAAGCAGTTCGAATTATTTGTAGTTGTTGGTTGATCAACACTGAGTCCTGGGAGGACCTTGCAGATGACCGCAACAGATGGAGAAGCACTCTCTTTTTATTATTATTTTTTTTTTTATAATAATAAAACCGTTCGTAGGTAAATCAGTCAAACATTGATCTTGTGTCAATCACCTTACCAGTCTGTCCAGCAGTGTACTATCAATCCATATTGAGGACATTCAGCCTTTGTTTAAAGATGTGTCTGTGATTTTTGACTCACTTGTGTAAACAAAGCGAGTCTATGTTTTAACCCGGTGTTCGGTTGTCTCTGTGTGTGTGTGTGTGTGTGTGTGTGTGTGTGTGTGTTAAACTTTAACATTGCCATTTTCTCTGCAAATACTTTGTTAGTTGACACCAAATTTGGCATAAAAATAGGAAAAATTCAGTTCTTTCCAGTCATCTTGTTTAAAACAATATTGCACCTCTGGGATGGGCACAAAAAATAAAACAGAAGCCTAATTATATGCAAACTGCATTTACTGTTATATTTTTATTTTTTGTATTCTCTAAACTTGGCACTTTGACCTCTTATTCTGACACAACAACAAGAGGAGTCATTATTATCATTTTTTGTTCAAACAGGAACTTCTTTTGCTAAGCATGGAATTTTTATTTATTTTGCAAACGTTTTGGTGCAGATAGTAAAAAAGGGAAATTACTCTGTAATTAATGCTAGGGGACTTAATTTATCACAAGTGAGTCTTGGAGGCCTTGCCTCTCTTGTTTGCTGTTGGTTTTTGTTGCTGTTGTTGTTCTAAAATGGCAATGGCATCTGCTTCGTCTCCAATATCCATCTCTCTCTCTCTCTCTCTCTCTCTCTCTCTCTCTGTGTGTGTGTGTGTGTGTGTGTGTGTGTGTGTGTGTGTGTGCACGACAAATATTATTATTCTCGATGCATATATAAATTACACACTCACATTGCGTGGGAAGAATTCCATATTCCTTACACACGGGCGGCCTGGCACGTTTTACCCAAGGACAGACGCTTATATTTTACTATTTTCGGCTTTATTGTTCAGTACCCGGATATTTTTCAAGGTTATTTTACTATTTTCGGCCTTATTGTTCAGTACCCGGATATTTTTCAAGGGGTGTATTTAAGAAACCATTTTTTTCATAGCGAACTACAATGCTTCTCGAAGCCCCATTGACTGCGTGCGAGCATACATGAGTGTGTGTGTGTGTGTGTGTGTGTGTGTGTGTGTGTGTGTGTGTGTGTGTGTGCGTGAGCGCGCGCGCGCGCGCGTTTGTACGTGCAAGTGCTCACATATTACTTATGCCAAGACTTGTTGACAAGTTACTTTTTTTTTTCTTTTTTTTTTTTTCTTTCTTTTTTTCTTCTTCTTTTTTTATGTTGGGTCGTCATGCTCTGGCAATGTCCTTGCGCGATTGTGTGATTATAGAGCATGCTTGAGGTTTATTGACAATGAGAGATCGGCAAAAAAAGAAAAAAAAAATATATATATATATATAACACGTAGATGTGTTTTCGGAGGAAAAAGAAAAAGTATCTGGGTGATAGCCAACGCAAACACCCCAATCCGGAAGTACCTCTCGCACGTGCAATAATATTGTCAAGTCCCGTCATTATCTTTGCCTTGGCCATCATGTGAGTAAACTTTTTTTTACCGTAAAAAACAACAACAACAACAACAACAACAACAACAACAAAAAACAAAGCAGTTACTATTTGCACAGGGCGGAGAATCACTGATACCAATACCGAAGCCATCACAAGTGGGTCACGGTATAGTGTGTGTACTGATTCAAACTTAACATTTTTTTTTTCAGTCGCCGCTCAGTTTTACCTGGTGCTCCAACGCCTCCGACGAACTTGTGAGGTGAGACAAGGATGGCGTCTTTGTAGGCCAGTGCTTCGTCTGGGTTGCTGTGGAGAAAAGATGACAAAGATTCAATACTTTGTGGTGGTGGACGGAATGAGAAAAAAATAGGGTGGTGTGGTGGTGAAGGGGATTTAACAGAGACGGGGAAAGTGCGTGCGTGAGAGAGAGAGAGAGTGGGGGTGGGGGGGGGGGGGGGGGGGGCGAGGGGAGAGAGAGACAGACAGACAGACAGAGAGAGAGAGAGTGCGTGTGTGTGTGTGCGTGCGTGCGTGTGTGTGTGAGAGAGAGAGAGTGTGTGTGCGTACGTGCGTGCGTGCGTGCGTGCGTGTGTGTGTGTGCCGTAAGTGAAGACCTAGGCACTGTGACAGGGTTCATGTCCCTGTACACTTAGGGGACACACACACACACACTCTCTCTCTCTCTCTCTCTCTCTCACACACACACACACACACACCCTTCCCCCTCCCACACTGACACTCACACACCCACACCCCACACACACACTCGCACCAACCACCGCCCCCCCCCCTCACACACACACACACACACGCACACACACACACCGTACACACACACACACACACACACACACACCCCAACTAGTTACTCCCCAAGCTCCCACACACCCCCACCCACACCACCAACCACCCATACACATCCATACACCCCAAACCCACCCACACACGCAACAACCACCCCACACAATACCACGACAACCCTCCCCACCCCCACACCCCGTCACACCCCTACACACACACACACACACACACCCACACACACACACACTCACACTCACCCAGGCAGCACAGGGTTCATGTCCATGTGCACGTAGGGGGCGGCAGTGGCGTAGTCCCAGATGGAGAGGGCTCCGTGGCGATGCAGGAGGATGCTGATAGCCACAGTGTCCGACAGGATGCCCGTCACGTTGGAGGCCCCGCTGAACGACCCCACCAGCCTCCTCCCGCTGCCTGACCACTTCTGTTGGGTTGGCAGCACACACAGAGTTGGGGGGGTGGGGGGGAGGTTTGGGTGGGAAGGGTTGGGGGGGGGGGGGGGTGGTGGTGGTAAGTCAAGTCAAAGTGATCTTCATTGAGGGTCTAAGAATTACGTTTATACAGCCTTTTTTTTTTTTAAACAACTTTTTATTTTATATCCTGTCCTGCTAAAAAGAAGAAGGAAACACACACACACACACACACACACACACACACACACACACACACACACACACAAAGGGAAGAAATTGGGGGAACGGGGGTCGGGAAAGGATAATATGAAAATAAACCATCGCATGTATAACACAAGAAATTCTATCGAAAAAAAGGTAGTGTGTGTGTGTGTGTGTGTGTGTGTGTGTGTGTGTGTGTGTGTGTGTGTGTGTGTGTGTGTGTCTGTCGGGGAGGGGGGCCCGGAGGGGGGAGGATGAGAGCACATACAAATATGCATGCACATGGCAAGCATACACGCACGAACACACGTGCACGCACTCACATACTGGCACGCTCTCACCAACCCCCATCCGCGGCCCAACACACACACACAACACACACGCACACACATACGCACACACACGCGCGCGCGCGCGTACGCACGCACGCACGCACACACACACACACAGCACACACACACACATATGCACACACACACACACATATAAACACATACGCGCGCGCGCGTGCGCACGCACACACACGCATACAAACACACATATACACACACATACACCGTACACACACACACACACACACACACACACACACACACACAAACTAACCTGCAACTCCTCTTCGAGATGTCCCAAGTCTATCAGACCATCTGCAGTTTGACAGATTCGGATAACCTGTCGAGAAACATTATTCAATCATTCAGAAAATACCTTCAGTCCATCCGACGATATATTGTTAGTCACTGATATAGTACATCATCTAATCAGTTGTTATGATTGAAATTACATCATTCAATAAGACGTTGTTCAGTGAGATCGTTAATCAGCTAGCAAGCCAAAATTAATCATTCAATCAGTTAATAAATCAGCCATTCAGTCAGCCAGTCAAATCACCCACCCACTCACTCACTGACACTATGAATGCATTTAAACTTATGTATGCTCATGAACAAACACTTGTGCTGTTGTTAAATCGAAATCGAAATGATGATGATGATGATTGCAACGACTACAGCAATTAAAATAACAAGAACAATTTATAAAAAGGCGACATGTTTTCACTCATAAAGATGACAATAAGACCTGTAGGCCATAAATTATCTACAAGTATACTTTCTTGTTCAAATGCTTTATAGTTGTTCATTTATTTTGTGTGTTTGTGTGGGTGGGTGGGTGTTGTTGTTGTTGTTGTTGTTTACTGATACAAACTTAGGGTAAACTCTATATGCAATGACCAGCACGTCGGGTTTATGCGAAAGTCATGTATCTTTAAAAAAAAAAAAAAAAAAGCAAAAAAAAAAAAAAAGCAGATGTGATGCAGCGTACACGGATCAGTCCGTACACTCTGACACATCCTTGAAACCGAAAGTAAAAGTGAAAGTGAAAGTGGCGGTAACTGCTCAGCTTACCTCAGCCTGCAGCTCCCTCCAGGGCAGGATGTTGGAGTGGTGCTCGTAAGGGCCGACAAACACCACCTAGCGACAGAGAGAGACCGTCACATCACTGCTAAATTACCTCCCCTCCTTTTTGCTTCCGTTTCACGTTTCCACAGTGAATAAACAAGACTATTAATAAACTGACGAAACCGACCCATGTAAAATATATACACGTTTTGGGCCAACACTAAATGAATAAGTAATATTGTTCATTTTTTTGTTTTGTTTTTGTTTTGTAAATGAATAAATAATACATTGATCAAGTTGTTTTCTTTTTTGTTTGTTTTTTTCGTTTTTGTTATCCCGAACATCTTGTTTCAGTTATTCCAAATATGGTCATAAGTCCTCACTTCATCATCAAGGGAAACTACATGTTGAAAAATAAGACTTCCATTCCATCTTTCCATTCATAAAGTTTGAAATCCAGGCACACAAGTCCTGCAGTACTTGATATGGCAATAAAGAACTAAAGAGGGACAGGTTGATAAGAAAAGAAAAGAAAAGGAGAGAGAGAGAGAGAGAGAGAGAGAGAGAGAATCTTTCAACTCACAGGCGGTTCTGTGAAGTTGAGCGCATGGATGAGTTTAT
>NC_134882.1:43344924-43407424 GCF_041734735.1 Babylonia areolata
ATGAAATATTATTGTGCTTTTAAGTCATTTGGGGCAGGCAAAATACAACACACACACACACACACACACACACACACACACACAGTATGATTTTACATCGAGCCTTTAAACGTATACTCAGTGACACAATAGTTGTATGATGAACAAATAGTTGTGTCCTGAATCGTACATTTCCTATGCTTGGTGATTACTTTATTTCAAACACTCCCCTTCACTTTGGAGGAGTCACGGTCTGTTATAAATAAGCTATTAATTAACTAATTCATTCATTCATTCACACACACACACACACACACACACACACACACACACACACACACACACAGAGGACCGACCACAGAGAGACATGACAACAGACAGGGAGAAACACAGACAGACAGACAGACAGACAGACGAACAGAGGTCCAGGGAACTCACTTTCCAGAAGCCACGTAGTCCAGGTACAGCACTGCACACACACACACACAAACAGAGAATATGCAACGGAAGCGTTAGACAAAAACCGCATGCACAACAAACACTTTCAAAATAAAATACTGTTTCGAGCAAACAGCATCGATGGACAAACGAACAGTGTCATGAGACATTCAACAAAACAACCGTGTTTGAGGACATTGTACAGACAGAAACGAGGAGCGCCCACATTGTGCAATTTTCGGGGGATTTGGGGGAAATCTCTCTCTCTCTCTCTCTCTCTCTCTCTCTCTCTCTCTCTCTCTCTCTCTCTCTCTCTCTCTCTCTCTCTGCATGTCCGGTATATCAGTACGTAAGAGTAGAATATCTCGAAAAACTCATACACGATATAGCACAACCAAGATGTAGGTAATATATCATCAGTGAAAAACATCGAACATAACAGAAAGCTGGTCATGTTCATCTACTATGCCTTGAATCACCGAGAACTCTCGGATACCACGTACAGACGTGTCTCCGAACATATATCTACATATGTGTGTGTGTGTGTGTGTGTGTGTGTGTGTGTGTGTGTGTGTCCGTGTGCGTGCGTGCGTGCGTGTGCGTGTGGCTATGTATGTAAATTTGTGTATGGGTTGATGGCATTCACAATTGAAATATTTGTCATTGTCATTCTCTCTCTCTCTCTCTCTCTCTCTCTCTCTCTGAACACACAGACACACACACACACACATGTGCGTACACACACACATGCGCACACGCACACACACACACACACACACACAACACACAGTCTCTTTGTGGTCAGCGGGGTGGGAGAGAAAGGACTTTCATGTTATCGTGCTGATCTCAATACCCTGGTAATGAAAGTCCCCTCGTTTCGCTTCGTTTCTCATGGCTACGTCTCTTTTTCTTCTCGGATCACTCCGAGGGGGGTTAGGGGGTGGGAGGGGAGGAGCAGGGAGGGTAGGGGGGCCGGGGGGAGGGAGGGGGGGGAACGGAGAGAGGGGTTGGATTGGGTGGGGGGGAGGGAGGGAGGGGGAGCCTGTCAACTGTCTGTTCGATCTATCCAAGTTCTCGCAAGCTGTCCGGTACATAAATTATTTTGTTCTCAACTTGTACTATATAGCCCCACCCACCCTTAAAACTTCCCGGCCCCTACGTTCTCTTTGTTTAGTGTGTGTGTGTGTGTGTGTGTGTGTGTGTGTGTGTGTGTGTGTGTGTGTGTGTGTGTGTGTGCGCGCATGTGTGTGTGTGTGTGTGTGTGTGTGTGTGCGTGCGCGCATGTGTGTGTGTACGCACATGTGTGTGTACGCACATGTGTGTGTGTGTGCGCGCGCATGTGTGTGTGTGCGCGCATGTGTGAGACAGAGAGAGACAGAGAGAGAGGCAGAGAGGCAGAGAGAGAGAGAGACAGAGAGAGAGACAGACAGACAGACAGAGAGAGGCAGAGAGAGAGGCAGAGAGAGAAGGGGTAATGTTCATACAGGGTTCACCAACGCCCCTGAAGGATCGCGAGAAACGATTAAAAGACATTAGAGATCAAGAAGCTCGTGCGAATTAAAAGACATTAAACGTGCGGAAATGCATAGGAAATTCCACCAAAAATCAAGGGGTGTGGCTGTGTGTGTGTGTGTGTGTGTGTGTGTGTGTGTGTGTGAGAGAGAGAGAGAGAGAGAGAGAGAGGGGGGGGGGGGGCGTGGGGGTTAATTATAATTTTATGGTGTCTTCCACTTGACGTGCAAAAAATTTGACGTGATTCAGTCAGGGTAGGGTGTGCGCGTGGGTGTGAAGCTGGACCGGTTCCAGACCCAACGGTTTCTGTTCACTCTGCATGGCTGTGTTCATGTTCACAACACATGAAGAAACACTTGGCCGCACCTTTCATGATCGTCTTTCGCGTGGGTGACAGAACAGGAGGGTATAGAGTGCTGGTTGGGGTTCTTTTGTTTATTTCTTTTTCTTTTTTTTTTCCCTCTCTCCTCTGTTGTAAGCCCTGAGGAAGACACACAGAGAGGGGGATAGAGGGGGGAGAATGAGGAAGACAGAGAGAGGGGGGGAGAAAGAGGGGTGCGAGAGAATGAGGGAGGGGAGAGAGAGAGGGGAGGGACTGAGAGAGAGAGGGGGGGAGAGAATGAGGAAGACAGAGAGAGAGAGAGAGGAGGGGGGAGAGAGAGAAGGGGGAGAGAGAGAGGGGTGCGAGAGAATGAGGGAAGGGAGAGAGAGGGGGGGACTGAGAGAGAGAGGGGGGGAGAGAATGAGAAAGACAAAGAAAGAGGGGGGGGGAGAGAGAGAGAAGGGGGAGAGAGAGAGGGGTAGGAGAGAATGAGGGAGGGGAGAGAGAGGGGGACTGAGAGAGAGAGGGGGGTGACAGTGAGGGAGGGGAGAGAGAGAGGAGGGGGAGAGAGGGGGGTGGGGGTGGCAGTGGGGCAGACACAGAGAAAAAGACACAGGAAAACGTAGGCATGCGTTGCATTTCTTCTTCTTTCTTCTTTTCTTCTTCTCATTAGTTTATTGTCTATTGAGTTCCAGGTGATCTAGACGTGTCCGCGTTCACACCCACCCACCACCCACCCCACACATACATACACACACACACACACACACACACAATGAGCGTGAAAAGTGAGTCAGTCAGAAATTGATACCACCAGTGGTGACATGCCAGAGGGTACAGTATCTGGAGAAGAAATCAAAGCTTTGCTTTTGATGACTGCCATAGTGAATTATATACACTGTGTATATACACTGTGGGTGGTGGTGATTTCGTGAGAATGGTGAGGGAGAAGTGTGGAGGGGGATGGGCGAAAAGAGGGCGGGGAGAGGGGGGAGGGAGGGGGGTAAACGTTATAGCTTCTTTGCGAAGGACACCTGTGCAGAGAAACAGAGAGAGAGACAGATAGACAGAGAGAGGGAGACGGAAAAATTGAAAACGGGATTTTAGAGCTCAATATTGACACTGAATTGAGACAGACACCCCCCCCCTCCCCAAGCCCTCACTGGCACCCCTCTAACAAACAAAACAAAGAATTGAGGCGGGGTGGTGGGGGGGGGAGGGAGGTGGAGGAGTAGGGTGGGTAGGTGCATCGGTCTTTCCAACGCATTGAGGCGGGGGTTGGGGGGTGGGGGAAGGAGTAGGAGTAGGGTAGGTGGGTGCATCGGTCTTTCCAACGCATTGAGGCAGGGGGGGGGGGGGGGAGAGGCGGCAATGAAACTGCTGAGCTGTGAAGATTATTGTAACCCACCCTCCAAAATCAACAACAACAACAACAACAAAAACCAAAGAAAGAAATAAACAGAAATCTAGTCAGAAGTGCAACACGACAATTCGGACGTGATGCCTGACGCAAACGCGAACTTGGCGACACTCCAACTGCTGAAGCGGAAACGACACGGAAAAGGCAGAGAGACGGAGGGTGGGGGTGGGGGTGGGGGTGAGGGAGAAGGCATCTAACAAAGTGATGGGAAATGCCACTTTCAGCTGTTGTACAGTGTACGTGCCTGCCGCACGCGGCTTATAAACCTCTCTCTCTCTCTCTCTCTCTCTCTGTCAGTTCCTCTCTCTGTCTCTATGTGTCTCTGTCTAATCTCTCTCTCTCTCTCTCTCTCTCTCTCTCTCTCTCTCTCCATACACCACTCTCTCTGTCTGCTGAAGGGTGTTGTAACGCTCTCTCTCTCTCTCTCTCTCTCTCTCTCTCTCTATATATATATATATATATATATATATACATACATAATTTCCCAGTCTCTCTCCATACACTCTTTCTCTCTCTGCACCACTCTCTCTCTCTCTCTCTGTGTCTCTGTCTCTATCTGTATAATCTCTCCCTCCACTGATACATCAGTCTCTTTCTCTGTCTCTGTCTCTGTCTCTCTCTCCATGTATCCCCTTCTCTCACTGTACCTCTGTGTGTGTGTGTGTGTGTGTGTGTGTGTGTGTGTGTGTGTGTGTCTATGATAATCTCTATCTCTCCATACATCTCTTTCTCTCTCTGTACCAGTCTCTGTCTCTGTCTCTGTCTCTCTCTCATTCTCGAGGCTGTCCCCCTTTCTCTATATCCCACTCTGTCTCTGTCTGTCTCTCTGTCTCTCTCTCTCTGTGTGTGTTCAAGGCGGGGAAAGGATGAAAGAAAAAGTACACAAGTGCTTATCTATTATCCTCGAAATAAAGAATTTTGTCTTGACTTGTCTTGTCTCTCTTACCCATGCTCCTCAATTGTTTCAGTGTGCCAGCTGTTAACTCTTGACGTGTGGGAAGATCCCCCCCCCCCCCGCCCCCCCCCTCCAAAAAAAAAAACCCGGTCACCGACTGCGACTGGTGCAGCGATCAAGCGTCGCCGGGAACAGCAGTGCTGACGTGGCCTGCCCGAATAGCATCCCTGTCGGTTTCAGCAGACAGACAACACCGTGTTTACTTGCAGCCTTTCGCTGTGTGCGGGGTCAGCTGCAGTGCGTGCCGCGAGGACAGGAAAAAAAAAAGACAACACCCAGTTTTGGGGGAAAACACTGACGTCCGCCCGCCCTTCACTGAACTCCCCCCGCATGCCGGGTTGGTGAGTGGTGGCTGGCTACGTGAGCTCGCCATCGTCCACAGTGCACAGGCTGGGCTCGTGTTTCAGTTGGGGGGTTTTTTTTCCTGTGAATTTCCGTCTCTATCTCTCTAAATTTTTTTTTCTTTTGTTGTTGTTGTTGTTGTTGACTTGATTTTTTTTTTCTTGGGTGTTTTTAAAAGACCCTATACAGAACGGGCAACTGGGTGCCACACTCCCACTCCTGCCCACTGCACCCCCCCCCCCCCCCCCACACACACACACACACACTCTGCTAGTTAGCCGGTCAGTCGATTGTCCGCAAAAAAAACATCTTTTTTATTGTTTTTTTTTTTTCTTTCATCATTTCCGGTTTTTTGATGTTCTGATTTCTTGCCCTCTTCATGTCTTTATTTTCATTTTCCCTTCAAGTTTTTCTGCAACTGACGTGATACATGTGTGTCTGTGTGAATGAGTGGTACTGATGAGCGCGCACAGGTGAGAGGGAGAGGGAGAGGGGAAGAGAGAGAGTCAGAGACAGAGACAGAGAGATTGGGGTTTGGGTGAACCATAGACACATATCTCATGTGTGTCTAGTGTCTATGGGTGAACGAACTGCCGTCAACGCACTTGACGTTATGTCGTGCGTGTTGAGAGAGAGAGAGATTGTGAGACATTGGTCTCTTTTAACCTTTATCCAGAACTACGGGCCACGCATGAGAAAGGGGTTGGGTGTGGGGTGGTGGTGGTGGTGGTGGTGGTTATTCAGCCCACATTTTATTGCCGTCCCTTTACCCTTTAGCGCGTACTGCCAAAGCAAGGTAAGAAGATAAACCAGTGCCATGTATACCCCCCCCTGGGTGTACACTGAAACACTCACATACACCTGACACAGCGATGTATACAAATAAAACAATCAAGTAAGCCCACACGAGCAAACATGAAGCACGTTCACGTTAACAAGTCATGTTTCTCAGTCTAAGAATAGACGAAATTCTTTTCCCGAGCAATAAACACAATCGAAGCCGGCGGAGAGAAACACCTTCAGTTCAATCACAGTTTACCAAAATTATGCTAAGTCTGCGATCCGGCTCTGTTTCGTCACTTCGAACACAGTTTGCCATGACTGTGTTAACAATTTACGTCCTTTGTTTTGTTAAACTTAATAAACACCTTCAAAGACAGTTTCCCGTAAGCTAACAGTATACGCTTTGTTTTCTGTTTTGTTAAAACTTTACCAACACCTTCACGATTTGCCATGATTAACGTTTTCTGTTTTGTTAAACCGTCAACAGAGTTTCCTGTTTTGTCAAGCTTAATAAACACCTTCGAACATAGGTTTGTCCCGTGTTAAAAAAAAGTCTGTATGTCCTCTGTTATATCAAGCTTAATCATCACCTTCAAACGCAGATTGTCATATATTGTTATGCTATTACTGTTTGGTACGGAAACATTTCCAAGGCAGAAGTCGCAGCCCTGAACAGAATCGTAAAAACTGCCATCAAGATTACCGGGGCTGATCTACCTTCTCTAGAAGACATATATCATAAGCGGCTACTCGAAAAAGCAAAATCAATCAGCCAGGATGAATCACATCCAGCTTTTGGGATTTTCGAGATGCTCCCCTCTGGTCGACGGTACAGAAGTGTAAGGACGAAAACCAATCGCTTCGCCAATAACTTTTTCCCGAAAGCAGTCAATGCCCTGTCTCTCGAACAAATCCAGTGTGATAACTAGAAGTGAGCAATCAACAACCATCTACCTGAAGATCTAGTCATCAGCCCCATCCACATGTAATATGCGGCTTCTCAGTGTTCAAACGTTTGTGTGCGTGCGTGCGTGCGTATGTGTGTGTGTTTGTTTGTGTGTGTGTGAGTCAGGGTTTGTGTGTGCGTGCGTGTGTGTGTGCGCACGCATGTGTGTGTGTGTGTGTGTGTGTGTGTGCAGTGCGTGCATGTGTGAGTATGCACAAGTTTTTATATTGATATGCACTTGTATGTATCCTAATTTCTACTGTATCTGTGTTTGTATATGATTTTCGATTTGTGTTCGTACATTGTTATGTACTATCTCCCCCCCCCCCCCCCCCCCCCCCCCAAAAAAAAAAAAAAAAAAAATCCTTGTGACCCCGGTACTCTTGGTAATAAATACATATTCTATTCTATTCTAACAGTCTACACTCTCCGTTTCAAATGATAACTTTCAAACACAGTTTGCTGTCATTATGTTAACTGTCTTATACCCCTTGTTTTGTTGAGCTTAATGAACACCATATGTTAACAGTCCACAACTTTGAACGTACTGATCCAGTGTCCAGTTTCAGTTCCTCGATGAGGCGTCACTGCGTTCGGACAAATCCGTATACGCTGCACCACATCTGCTTGGCAGATGCCTGACCAGCAGCATGACCCAACGTGCTTTGTCAGGCCTTGAGTGCATGCAGAAATATTTGTGCACCTAACAGAGTGGATTTCTTCTGCAGAATTGTGTTCACAGAACAACACTCTCGTTGCCATAGGTTCTTTTTCAGTGCGCCAAGTGCGTGCTGCACACGAGACCTCGGTTTAGCGTCCCATCCGAATGACAATAGACGCTCAGTTTGATTTTCCAGTCAAACGTGGGAGAAAGGGCGATAGCGGGATTCGAACCCACACCCTCACACGGACTCTTTGTATTGCAAGACAAACGGACATGACACATACCTTTCCTCATTCCGAAGGGCCCGTCAAACACGAAGTCTTTCCCCACCACGCTGTTGGCTATGTAGTCAAACAGCACGTGATCCTCGGCGTCCTGACGTAGCTCTGACGTCACCGACGTCATGGAACGCTGCGCTACGTCATCGCGGCCAGAGGACCCGGCCTGCCGTTTGATGCCCACGCCACGGAGCTTCGGCCGCTGCGAGGACGGCTGAGGTGACGAAGAGTGTGACGGGTCGTGGTTGGTGTTGGTGTTGGTGGCTTCTTTCTGGTAGAACTTTGGAGGGGTGTGTTTACTGGTGTAGGGGGTGTTGTTCATGTGGGTAGTGGCTGGGGTAGAGGAGGAGTACCCGGGGTTGACCGCCATCACGGTGTTTCTGGCTGGGTGCGGGTGACTGCCGCCCATGTGGCTGGGTGGGTGGGTGGGTGGGTGAGGTCACTGGGTGGGTGAGCAACACCTGAGGACCCAGCAACAAGGTACGTATGTTAGTACTTTTTGTCTTTAAAAAATAGACGGGAAAAAGCAAGCAAGCAAGCAAGCACTCACACACACACACACACACACACACACACACACACACACAGGTGTGTGCATGCATGCATGCATCCGATTGATCATTTTGTTGCCAGTGTCGTAAATCCACCCGTCCACCTAAAAATCATTTCCTACCCCGATACCCACACTGTGCACACAGAAATAGGTCATCCTTTCTCTCCCAACCTCACTCATTTACCCCCCAAAATATATATACTTTTTATAAACACACTAGTATACACACTAAGATACGAGCGCATACTTTCATTCCCCCTCCATTCCCCCTCCTGCACACACAAATACACACACACTCGCGCACGGAGAGAGAGAGAGAGAGAGAGAGAGAGAGAGAGAGAGAGAGAGAGAGAGAGAGAGAGAGAGAAACAACTCAAAGTAAACAAATTATAAAGAAAAAAATGAAAAAATAAAAAAAGATAAAATAAATAAATAAATTAAAAAAAGATTTTTTTTTAATTAATTTTTTTTTTTTAAGTTATAAAGATAACTACACCAGCATAAAAATAAACCGAAGTTGGAATAAACCTTGGTCCCTCATAAATGTATTTCGCAATGTCTTGCTGCTTGTCAGTTTAATTCTGTTTCGTTTTTTAAACTGAATCCAAGTCAGCAACTGTCACTCCCAAGTCAACCCTATCCGGACCCCAAAAAGCGGCACAGTTCATGGCGGAAAGTTCACAACGGCCGGCTGTAAAGTTCACAATATTATTTACAATGCCCGAATTGACTAGTGGGCTATAAATAAGTGCTTGGAATCCGGGACAAGATAAAGAAATTTAATGTCTCGCAACCTGGATCTGCGCAGTCAGAAGGGTGGGGGCTGGGGGTTGGGTAGTGTTTGGAGCCGGTGTGTGTGTGTGTGTGTGTGTGTGTGGAGGGGGGTGAATGGAGGTAGTGTTTGGAGCCGGTGTGTGTGTGTGTGTGTGTGTGTGTGTGGACAGGGGGAAAGGGGTGGGTGAGGTAAGCGGATCGTATCATGCTGAGCAAGCTAGAATCTCCCCCTTGCTCTCTGTCACTCCCTTTCCCTCACTAAAACAAACAGTTCATGTAAGTTCTTGTTGACGGCCGTTTAAGTGTTCGGACGGTTTATGTCTCCCTTTCTCAGCGTCATTCGAAGCTCACCCGGAATTACCAAGGGGGGTACATTCCACCCGAAAGTGGATTTCAAGTACTTGTGAGTCCGGGACAGATGGGTCATGGTTTCCGTCACGGTCGAGTCACCCAAAGAAACGACTCTGGCTGGCGTCACAAACACGCCTTTTACTGCCCGTGCCCGGTCTTCACACACCCGCCACTGTATCAGTCATGAATATCACCCGGACTTCAATGACATCCTGGAGCTACGTCAGTTCGCCAAGTATCTTGATGACATGCCGCGACACACCCAGTGCTGCCTTTCTTAACTGGCGCTGTGGCACAGTGGGTTAGGCGTTGGACTCCGTTCTGATCTGATCCAGTGTTCACCAGTGATCAGGGTTCGAGGCCCCGTGCGGGCAGGGTGGTGTTGTGTCCTCGGGAAAGGCACTTTATTCCCATTTTCCCCACCCCATCCAGGTGTGAATGGGTATCTTACTTCAGTTGAGGAAGAGGACTGAGCCCTGCCTACCTATGCCGAGCCCTAGACACAGTGAATGTGAATTCACTGCCTTCCTATGCCGAGCCCTAGACACAGTGAATGTGAATTCACTGCCTTCCTATGCCGAGCCCTAGACACAGTGGATATGAATTCACTGCCTTCCTCTCCCGAGCCCTAGACACAATGGATATGAATTCACTGCTTTCCTCTGCCAAGCCCTGGACACAGTGGATATGAATTCACTGCCTTCCTCTGCCATGCCCTGGACACAGTGGATATGAATTCACTGCCTTCCTCTGCCAAGCCCTGGACACAGTGGATATGAATTCACTGCCTTCCTCTGCCAAGCCCTGGACACAGTGGATATGAATTCACTGCCTTCCTCTGCCAAGCCCTAGACACAGTGGATGTGAATTCACTGCCTTCCTATGCCCAGCCCTAAACACAGTGGACGTGAATTCACTGCACTGCCCTGATGGCCGTAAAATGCTAAGGAACCTTTAACCTTAAATAAATAAATAAATAAATAAATAGATAAATAAATGACACAGAGAGCTTCTCGTTCAAGCACAGCCGATGTCACGACTGATGCATGGATGACAGCGGACAATTTGTGAAGCTACCGGGGGCTTTCAAGACAACATAGTTGTTGACACGTCTAGTAAACAGACGCTGAACGTACAGCACCGACTCCCGAACTGAGCAAGAAAGGCCAGATAAATAAACAGTGAAGTTATGGCATATAAATCGCTATAAAAACAAAGGAGGGAAAATTAACAGACAAAAAATTAAAAAAAAAAAAAAAAGAAGAAGAAGAAGAGATAAGAAAGAAATATAATGTTTTGTCGACAGTTTCTTCCAGAGCAATGACAGAAGTTTGTCAACTGAAGCGAAATTCTGACGGTGACTTTATGGTTGCGTTCAGAACTTCAGCACACACACACACACACACACACACACACACACACTGTGACACACACAAACAAACACACAGATCGAGAGAGAGAGAAACACGCCCCCATCCCCTTTACAAAAACAAACAAACAAACGAACAAACACACAAAAAACAAAAACAAAAACAAAACAAAAAAAACAACTGGCGCACTTATAAACTCTTATCTAATATGTAAAAGAAATTTACTTTGAATAATATAAAACCATGACAGCCGAACAGAAACGTGAATGATGAAAGCAGTACATGAGCAATTTACACACACACACACACACACACACACACACACACGGACACACACGCGCACGCACGCACGCTCGCGTTTTCAAAAAGTGATGGAGAGGCAGGTTGTGGACTTACAGTTTCTGTTTTGTTCCGAAAACTAATAGGCTCAAACTTCCACTGGTCGATAAAAACCCAACGTTACACTCGTCAGATAACTGCACAGCGAAGTGAAACAATTCTACCACACAAAGACTTGAATTCTTTTTTTCAAATTTCGTTGTTGTCACTTCCTCAAGCGCGTAACTCGGTAAAAACTTTTATTCTGGACTGCCAGACGTCAACAATGCGGAAACCTTTATACTCTTGTATTAGGAAACCCCTTCACGAAAGAGGAGACTCCCAGCCAATGAGAAACGTCCAAGTCCGTGTGATGTCATCAGGCCCGCGTGCGACGCGTGTCCGGACACAGCGCTGAGAGGCTGAGACGTGAGAGGGGGTGGAGAGTAAATGGAGGGGTGATTCATTCGCACGGAAACTATTATCTGACTCCTCCGTAAACAAATGTTCTAACTGTGTTCCCGTCCTTATGTGCATGTTCCCAGTTTGAACGAAAACTCCGCCGGCGCCACCACTGACAGTTCAGTGCAGTTACTCAAGGAGGCGTCACTGTGTTCGGACAAATCCATATCTGCCAAGCAGATGCCTGACCAGTAGCGTAACCCAAAGCGCTTAGTCAGACTTTGAGAATTACCACTGACAGACGAAGTTTAAAAAGGCACTTCCAGACACAGTCGACACATTATTCAGTGAAATGTGATTTTGAAAACTGAAGACGCAACATTTGAGTCCAATAACGATAAATGGGGCTTTTCGGAGTTATATACCCCCCTTCCCCCCAAAAAAAGCCACTATACCTACATCTGTGGTGCTGGATCTTTCATCTCACAGCAGATAATGAAACATGTCAGCCATATTGGTGGTGCCATCCATTTACCATCCCTGCTATGTGCAAGGAGGTGTATGTTCCTGGCACTTTGAAAGTGGCAACACTCAGTTGTGCATTTTAAAAGTCATCATTGTTGAACTGTATCTGAGGGCGTGTCACACACACACACACACACACACACACACACACACACACACACACACACGAACTCTCCACGAGACCTCGGATGGTGGTCTGGGTGTTAGTCTTTCGGATGAGAAGATAAATCGACGTCATGTCTTCAGCATGCACTTTGCGCACGTAAAAGAATCCACGGCAAAACAACAACAACAACAACAACAACAAACCACGTTTGTCCATGGCAAAATCATTCAGGAAAATCCCCTTTGACAGTAAAAACGCATACACTTGCGACAGACTTTAACAAAAAATTGCAACAAAGGAAAAAAAAAAGACACACAGCGCTGGACTACAGAAACGACTTGGGAAGAGCACATGACATCTAGTTTATTCGCGATCACAGCTGGAATAGCATCCAGATTTTATTTCTTGTTCTTCTTCGGGTTTTTTTTGTTTGTTTATTGTTGTTGTGTTTTTTTTTTGTTTTTGTTTTGTTTTTTTTGTTTTTTGTTTTTTTGTTTTTTGTTTCTTTTTTGTTGTTTTTTGTTTCGAAATGTCCAGATTAAAATAAGCTGATAAATTATTGGCATTTATATTTATTTTCTTTACAAGTTACCTTTTTTGTTTTTATTTTTCTGTTGCAAAGTTATTACACACACACATACACACACACACACACACACACACACACACACACACACACACACACAAGCACGCACGCACACACACACACACACACACACACACACACACACACACACACACGCACACACACCAGAAAAGAAACAAACAAAAAACCTTGAGTCAACAAATGGCGTGACAATGTCGTGCGCACACTATCTTACCAGCACGTGTCTGTCAAAGTTGCATGGCAATAGTAACCCCGTGTGTGCTCTTACCTCGGGAATGTACCATCATCAGAGGTCGGATACCGGTTCGGAAATCCGGTTAAAAACGATTTCCACCCCCCTCCCTCTGTGTGTGTGTGTGTGTGTGTGTGTGCGTGCGCGCGCGCGTGTGTGTGTATAAGAGAGAGAAAGAGAGAGAGAAAGAGCGAGAGACAGAGAGAAAGAGAGAGGGAGAGAGAGACACACAACACAGAGACACACACACAC
The DNA here is from genome assembly GCF_041734735.1 of Babylonia areolata. Lineage (NCBI taxonomy): Eukaryota > Metazoa > Mollusca > Gastropoda > Neogastropoda > Buccinidae > Babylonia > Babylonia areolata. The sequence goes on from NC_134882.1 coordinate 43,358,054, forward strand.
ACACACAGATTTTCTACCCCAGTGGGCAACATGCCGTGGCTTTTTGACAAATTCTGTCACGTACGCAGTCACTGGTCGAGCCTTTTATCATCTGCTGTTCAAACTTGAATATGGAACTCTTTGCCTCACAAACATCCGTCACAGCCCGTCACTGCCTTCCTTTAAATCTAACTTCAAGACTTTCCTCTTCCAGCAGCATTTCCTCTTGACCCTCTTTCATACATGACAGTAGTTAGTAGATTGTGTAGGTATTATCTGTAACGCTGTATTGTGTGTGCGTCGAATGGATGGATGGATGGATTGTACGTACGAGTTTGTATGCGCATATATATATGTTAATTGTGCACGATTGTGAGTTGAGGACTGAGTGTGTTTCGTATATATGTGTGTGTGTGTGTGTGTGTGTGTGTGTGTGTGTGTGTGTGTGTGTGTGTGTGTGTGGATTGTAAAGCGCTTTGTGCAATGAGGAAAGCGCTGATAAATGTCCAGTTACTATTATTATTTGTTCGGATGCTGTTCTCCAGCTGCCCCGCCGGCCGTCACAGACATAGACATTGATTTGATTTATTTATTGGTACGTACCGATTTTATGGCGCACTTGTTTCTACAATGACTGGTCCTTTTGTCCAGAACGACAGCATAAGTTGATTGGCTACACCATGGCTTGTTTTCCATCAGGAGCAGATGTAGTAAAGCATATCCATATAGCCATCAGTCCGCAACCTTCGACACCTCCTAGATACCCAAATTGAAACTGTTCCTTATAAACATTTGACGTACACATATATATTTTTTTAACCGAACGAATGTTTAATGTTTTCGTTCTGCAGTGATCTGGAATGTTCGTTGGGAAACCGAGAAAACATGACAGCCTTAACCTACATAAGGACAAGACCAGCGTTTGGGCCCCCACCACCGTGACACAAAACACGTTGTTTGTTTCCTAGCCTGTAACTGATATTGAAAAAAGGGGCGCGCTGGCTTTGCCACGGTCTAAATTTAGCACAGTTTCTGGCTGTTGTTCCGGTTTTCTGGGTCACTCGGCGGTTGAGTGGGTTACTCGGCTGCTCTTTTTATTGGGCTGGTGAGCCTTGTTCACTTTCAGTTCTCCGCTCGTAATATCACTAATGGGTTAACAACAGGCGACGTAAACGCGCGCGAACACACACACACACACACACACCAAACACACGCGCACGCGCGCACACTGAGTAGTTATCAACTGGCATTAATTTTTTTGTTAAGATTCAACTGTCTGGTGAGGTGTGAATGCGCGTGTGTGTACGTGTGTTTGTACGTGTGTTTGTACGTTGTGGTTATCTCTGTCTCAATCTGTCTGTCTGTCTCTCTCTGTCCCTGCATAGGGCTCTGCATGTGTGTGTGTGTGTGTGTGTGTGTGTGTGTTTCTAGTCACTGCCTACTTACTCAGTGTCCTCATTCTATTTGCCAGATACAGGCTGAAATAAAGGAATCATTATACACTGACCTCGTTGAAACCATGCTCTCTTTAGAATTCTCTTTTCACCCGCTCTTTGATGCTTGTGGGTTTGCACCACTGATATATCGGGTGTCCCCAAAAACGTGAACCGCTTTTTGACAAGTATTTTTTCTCAGTGATAGAGAAACCGAAATCATTGAAAATTTTCACACCGTAACCTTAGGGTATCATCAACAAGTCTGTTGAAGTTTAAGTTTGTAGTACATCATTTTGGCAGTAGGAGTTGCTTAACAGTCCAGCTCTGGAGTCGTCATGTCGGAAATCGTTTTTTTATTTGTGTGGTTTTATTACATTTTTATCATTTAAAAAAACAACAACATATATAATGTGCCTTGGGCATTGCTGTCTTAATGGAAGACTCAGAAATGATAATGAACTATTATCGTAAAAGTGAAAACGCATTACATAAAGCTAGTGGATCTAAACACCACATTGATAGATGGTGCACGTATACTTGTGCATGTTCCTGTCATCGTGAAACGATTACGAATGTTTACAGGGGTTCATAAAATCCGGTCTTTCATTTTGTTGGATTCACTTTTCTCTGAAACCTGAATTCAATGACCCCACTGCAGGGGGATCGGGCGGCCAAGCAGGCACACACACACACACACACACACACACACACCAGTTGGATATGAAATCACAATAACATGAATAGACGTTAAACTGAAGAACACACAGGCACGCAAATGCTCGCTTGCAAGGCACGCACGCGCGCACGCTATTTTGCATGTTTTAGAACTGCTGTGTGTTTTCGTTGGACAGGAAGTAGCATTGATCCTTAGGAGGTAAAATAGACCAGCAGAAATGTAGACAGCTGGGTCATTGGCGGTAGCCTTGACCTTTTGGAGTTGAAATAGACAAAGAGAAATGTAGTCGGCTGGGTCATTGGAAGTAGCCTTGAACCTTAGGAAGTGAACTGGACCAACAGAAAATGTAGAAGGCTGGGTCATTGGAAGTAGCCTTGACCTTTTGGAGGTGAACTGGACCAACAGAAAATGTAGAAAGCTGGGTCATTGGAAGTAGCCTTGAACCTTAGGAAGTGAACTGGACCAACAGAAAATGTAGAAGGCTGGGTCATTGGAAGTAGCCTTGACCTTTTGGAGGTGAACTGGACCAACAGAGAATTAGAAGGTTGGGTCATTGGAAGTAGCCTTGACCTTTTGGAGGTGAACTGGACCAACAGAAAATGTAGAAGGCTGGGTCATTGGAAGTAGCCTTGACCTTTTGGAGGTGAACTGGACCAACAGAGAATGTAGAAGGCTGGGTCATTGGAAGTAGCCTTGAACCTTAGGAGGTGAACTGGACCAACAGAAAATGTAGAAGGCTGGGTCATTGGACGTAGCCTTGACCTTTTGGAGGTGAACTGGACCAACAGAGAATGTAGACGGCATGGTCATCGGAAGTAGCCTTGACCTTTTGGAGGTGAAATAATAATATTTAATAATATTTTATTTTTATATAGCGCTATAATACAAGTATAAGCATGCTCTAAGCACATTACAATCCAATACCTAAAGTGAAGCAAGAAAGCATATAAAAAGTAGCAGAAACATAAAACAAAATCATTAATCTTATAAAAACACAATGCATAAAACTCACAAAGTAATGTACTATTAATACTACAACTGTTACACTCCAACACCCACACTAACACACACGCACAGACACACACATGATTAAATGGCTGAGGTGACAGCAATTTTCACTTAAAATACATACATGTAAAAAGACAAAGAGAACTAGCATTAATTACAGATTAATTTACCTTTTTTACTATCTGCACCAAAGACATGCAGAATAAATATAACTTCCATGCTTAGCAAAAGAAGTTCCTGTTTGAACAAAAAATGATTAAAAAAATGACTGTTCTTGTTTTCGTTTCAGAATATCAGATCAAAGTGCCAAGTTTAGAGAATAAAAAAATATATATTTATAACAGTAAATTCAGTTTGCATATAATTTGGCTTCTTTTTATATTTTTTTGTGCCCATCCCAGAGGTGCAATATTGTTTTAAACAAAGTGACTGGTAAGAACTGAATTTTTCTTATTTTTATGCCAAATTTGGTGTCAACTGACAAAGTATTTGCAGAGAAAATGGCAATGCTAAAGTTTACCACACACACACACACACACACACACACACACACACACAACCGAACACAGGGTTAAAACATAGACTCACTTTGTTTTCACAAGTGAGTCAAAAATTTTAATGTTAACGGCTGGGTCACTGAAAGTAGCCTTGGCCCTCAGAAGTGAAATGGACCAACAGAAATGTACACGGCTTGGTCAGTCTGCTTGTAGCGACGGGGTGGCGAAGGTATGTCTTTTGTCTAACACGTGTCTTTCATTTTGTTATATTTCAATGTATTGATGAAACAGTAAGCTGAGGTCCCTTGTGTAGCATGCACCGCTTTAATTAGCGGTTGTAAAACAACCCACGGCAACAAACAAAAGGGTTGTCCCTCGCAAAACTGTGAGAAAAAAATCCACTTTTATAGGAAAACAAAATATACTGGCAGGGTCCAAGAAACGTGTGTGGACTCCATGTGATGATGTCGCTAACGTGTTCCACCGTCACTTACGGGTACAGAACTTTCAGCCGCGCAAATCTGACGTCAGCCGCTTAACACCTTGACTGCTGTACCTTGGTGGAATCAGATCAGCACGTGTGGCATCAGTTTGAAGTGCAAGCACTACTTCTCTTCTTGTGTACCTGTACATGGCGCAGTGGGTTTTATTGAACAAAAGGGAGGCAAACTCAAGATTGATGAGTGAAATAAGGTTAGAAAAAAAAGTAAAAAGATGACTGATATCCTAACTTTCAGCTCTGGTGGTTTCTTCTTCTTCTTCTTCTTTTTTTTTTTTTTTTCCTCAGTCAACGGCTCTCCAGTCTTCACCGATGAGCATTACCGTTTTCAGTAGTCAGGGAGTTAATGTGCACTTTAATTGAAAACTCACTGGCGCGTGTTGTTTTTTGTACTAAAAAAAATCGATGACAACGCGACAAAACCGAACGAAATGAATCTAGAGAAGTTCCGTCAAGACTTTGAACTCAAAATGAGAATCATATATAATATCAACTGATAGAATCGACCGAGCTTATCCGAGATCTCTTGACTCCTTCTCAACCTTCCCTTCACCACCTCTATCACTCGCTCTCGAATCACGTTGCTCATAGCCCGTTCAACCGCAAAATGGCCTGTCATTTGAGGGCTGGGTGCCCGTCAGTTCTTCAAAACCGGTAGAACAGAACAAAGAATAACGTTAAAAGGTCGATTAAAACAACGACGAAAAGACCCCTTTCTTGGCTGCTGGTGAAAACGGGTCTTTAACTTCGTAAGTGTGTGTGTGTGTGTGTGTGTGTGTGTGTGTGTGTTGCTGTGTCCCTGTGTCACTGTGTTACTGTGTTACCATGGTGGTAGTGTTGTTTTCCTCCGCGACCCTCCACCTTAAATAAAACAACAACAAGAACAAGAACACACAAACACTGTGCGGAGAGTGTGGGGGAGGGGGGGGGGAGAGGAGTGTGTGGAATGTTTTTTTAGTTGGGATGTGTGGTTAAGTCATGGGTGACAACCTGAAGAGCACAGAAAGGAATGGGAACAAGGGGTACAGGAGGGCGGTGGGCTGGGGAGGGGGGGGGGATAAGTGAGTGTGTGGGTGGGTGGATGGGTAGGTAGATAGCTGGAACCATTGGCCACAGCTGGGTGAGCAGGGAAAAAAACTTTTTTACTGGTTGGTGGATCCCCTGCAGAGAGAGAGGTGTAGAGGAAATGGTGGGAGGGGGGCGTGGGAGGGGCGGGGGTGAATGGGGCGTGGGCCGAAATTGTGTGTCTCGGCTTGGCGATGCACGTCACAAGCACGAGACCTGTTTTTTTTTGTTTTTTGTTTTTTTTGTTGAAAATTTTTTGGAGGGTTGAATATTATCAATAAAAAAAAAACACCTCCGCATTGGTGCAGGTTGTGTGGATCTATTCACCCCCTCCTCCATCCCTCCCTCCCCACCCATCCACCTCCTACCCCCCTCCGCCCCCTGGTCTCCCTCATTTCTGCCTCTCCTCCACCCCCTCCCCCCATCTAACCCAGTTCAGTAAGGCCACATATGAAACCCTTACACTGGGCTATGAAAAGGAAATGTACCTTTCACCGAAGTGTGTCACGGCAAAAAAAAAAAAAATAAAAAAATAAAATAAAATAAAATAAAATAAATCGGTGTTGGCATTCACTGTTATTTGGTTTAAACAGTATTTCATTTGTTGGAACATGTCAACTAGAAAATCGTATACAAAGTCCTGTCCTGATGTATGCACGTACTTAATATGTTATTTGAACGTGAGTCTGTTATTCTACGTTGAAGGAAAGACAACTCGGCTCTAGATACCCAGCACCCATCGCAAATTGTGATTCCGGAGCTGATTAAAGGGATATGTTTGGATGATACCCGAATGGTCCTGAAAAAAACAAACAACCAACAACAACAAAATACAACAGCATCCGGAGTTTGGAGGTATAGTGTCAGTCTTGTCCCGAAGAATCTGCCAGCCCTTGAACTTCAACAGAGACCAGTCCGCAGTTCCAACACACTGTGCTTCCAAAATGCCCAAGTCATTCATGTTTGTTGGAATCATTTTGAACACAAGCCCGTGTTATAATACTTTTGGCTCTGCAACGATATGAAACTGTTGTAAGGTTTTTTGGCTCACACGGTTTTCCCATGCCAAGTACTCATAGTCAGATCTCTGCACACAATCATTTTAAAAACACGTTCGTGTAAGTGGACTGTCGACCTGTTTCCCCATAACTATGTTCAATGGCCTTGGTGATTTGGGACGTTCATGCATGCCATTCATCATTTCACTGCAGAATAAGGAATGCTTTCAGGCCATTCTTACTCAAGCGTCAGTCCCCGCATTTCAGATCAGAAGGTAAGTATAGGCAGTATTTGGCCGTCCAAGACTTACAGAACACCTGGGATGAATGTTCACCAACATTACGGGGCGCTTTTGTCATGCCGTTTTCGGGTCGCTGTGTGAAAACACACACACACACACACACACACACACACACACACACACACACACACACACACACACACACACACACACACACACACACACACACACACACACACACAAACTGATAGACAAACAGACAGACAGACAGAGAGACGGTCCATTCACGAATAGGCCAAGGCTCCTTATGAAGAGGTGAGAGAGAAAGACAGACAGACAGACAGACGGACGGACGGACGGACAGACGTCTATTCACGATTCACGAATAGGCCAAGGCCCCTTATGAAGGGGTGAGAGAGACAGACAGACAGACAGACAGACGGACAGCCAGACAGACAGACAGACGGAGAGACAGACAGACAGACCAAGGCCCCTTATGAAGGGGTGAGAGAGAGAGAGAGGGAGAGACAGACAGACAGACTGACGGACGGACGGACGGACAGACACACACAGACAGACAGACAGATGGTCCATTCACGAATAGGTCAAGGCCCCTTATGAAGGGTGAGAGAGAGAGAGAGAAAGAGAGAGGGAGAGAGAAAGAGAGAGAGACAGACAAATATACAGACAGACAGACAGACAGACAGAAAGATGGTTCCATTCACGAATAGGTCAAGGCCCCTTATGAAGAAGAAGAAGAAGAATTTTGTTTAATGTCCCGTCACATATATCGGTGACTGAAGACATTTTGTTAAAGTATTTATGAATACATCTGAGTATTATCGGTTAGAAGGGGTGGGAGATGTGGATGAATGGAGGGTTGGGAGAAACTGGGCAAATGAAGGTAAAAATGGGGGTGAAATTTGGAAGAAAAAACAACAACAACAAAACAACTCTAAATACAGTTACAGGAAATTACTTAAAGGACTTCGTAAAAGAGAAGTCGTTAAACTGACAAGCGAAACAACTGATAATGAATGCAAAAAGTAAAAAACATCAACGTTCTCAGTCACTTGTGAAGACACACTTTCGTGTACAAAAGGCTTCAAACTACAGTGAAAAATTATATGCTCAATTGTAAGGTTACTAAAGCATATGCACTTGACATTAGAACAATACTTGGTCCGTAATGAATTTGATAATAGTCTGAGAGTTAAACTCAGAATTGATCTGCGAATCGGACCGAAGTCTGAGAGAGTCAACTGACGAGGTTTTAGACTTGAATTCAAGCACCTATAAAAGTCTTTTTCTAGTATATTGCTTATTTCCTTGTATGACAATGGGCAATATACTTTTATACTATCTATATGATTTTTTGCTCCCCTTTTTGCTGCCCTGTCTGCTTGGTCATTATAACGGAATCCAGTGTGGGATGGTATCCAACAAAAATCAACATTTGTACCCTTCACAAATAGGGAGTGCAATAAATACCTAATTTCAAACAATAAATCTTCTCTTTGATTATTCTCAAAATGGAGCACACTTTTTAAGACAGATTGAGAATCAACACAAAATAGGATATTACTTACTATGACTGGTATATCAACATGATGATTTAAAGCCATAAGGATGGCCACCAATTCAGCTGTAAAAATTGAATGTCCCTTACCTAAATAATATGATTTTTCTGTTTTTAGGTCAGGAATGACAAAAGCAAATCCTGCACTGTTATCATCCAGGACCGAGCCATCAGTGTAAACTTTTAAATGATAATAAAAATTTTCTTCTAATTCAATTCTGACAGATACTGCTATTATATGTGGAGATTCTCCTTTTGTTGTGTCAGAAGCACATATGTTGACGTTTGCTTTTGTTAACTCCCAGGGAGGGACAGGTGGCACCAGAACACGAGGTGCCATATCATGCAAATCAATGTCTGAAGAATTTAAAATATCTGACACATATGTGCGAATGGTTTGTAGATTTGAATTATTTTGTGCATTTATGAAGGAGTGTGTGAACGTTATGTTACATAATATGAATAAACATCACATCATACACGTTAACATCCAAATTCAGTCCATGAAAACTGTTGTTGAATTATTCTGCAGTGTGTGTGTGTGTGTGTGTGTGTGTGTGTGTGTGTGTGTGTGTGTGTGTGAGAGAAAGAGAGAGAGAGAATCACATTTACATATATCTTTCTATAACATGCACATACAAGCAGAAGCCCTGAGCAGAACAGGTAATTTTTGCTACTGTATACTAGTGCGTGATAAACTGCTTTTCTTTTTCTTTCATTCTTTTTTTTTGTTTTTTAAATTTTCTTTGTTGTTGTTGTTGTTGCTGTTAATGTTATCTTTCTGTATTGTGGACAGCTCTGTTTTGCCTGGTCAGAATAGGGACCTTGGGGTTTAGTGGGAGTGAATATTGTGACAGACCCGGATCTGCGAAGTGGTTAAACTGCCCATGACCCCAAGGACAATTGGATTGAGACATGGGAATGAGAGAACGGCCTATTCAAACCAAGACCTGGCTATTCGAGTGGAATGAAGCAACTGTCTTGGAAAGGGCTCTCTTTTTGTCGGTCGTCCGACAGGGGCAGGGGGGTCGGGGGGGAAGGGAGGGGTCGTTGTTGTCGTGTGCGGTGCCTTTTAATCGATTGGCTTGGGCTTGTGTGTCTTTGGTTGGGTTTTTTTTTTCTTTTGTGTGTGTGTGTGTGTGTGTGTGTGTGTGTGTGTGTGTGTGTGCTGTTGTTTTCTTTTTCCCACCATTCTATGCTAATGTCTTACACAAAGCTGGCGTTCCTTCTCAAAGCCTGTTCAACACGCTGGTTTTATGCTAAGAGCAGGCACATGTTCCCCTTTAATTAATTAATTAATTTGTTTATTTATTATTATTTTTTTATCTAATGATTTATCTGTTCATTTAAATATATAATGTGAAGTCTCTCCCCCCCCCCCCTCTCCTCTCTCTGTGTGACTTTCTTCTCTCTTACTCTCTTTCCAAAGATGGCGGCCTGAGCCGGTCACGTCCGTGATCGCTCTCGTGTTATTGTGGTTTTAACGTGGTTCCAGTATCACATGGATTCTAAAATCACTATCAGCGAATGTGTAAAGTGATGTGCTATATAGGTGTGAAGTTCGCGCATACTTTATAAGTGCAGTTGTTGTTTTTTTTAAGTGATTTTTGTGGTTTCATTTCACATGTTTTACACATTGGTGCTGTGAAGTGAGGAGAGACGTACCCCAGAAAGCGTGGCCCTTCAGTATTACCTCACCAAGTCTGAGAATAATCTTCTCGGCGCGACTGAGGAGGGGCACGCTGAGCGGGCCAACAATAATTGACTGGATTGTTTCCGTAATTGACTGGATTGTTTCCTCCAGTTGTCATGGGCATCAGACGTCCTATGTAAACCCTCACTTCATGGTCATCCACTTAAGCCCAAATGAGGCATGGACTCCTTAGTGCCAAGTGTACAGGCTGTTAAGCCTGTACTTAAAGACACATTGGACACTAAACAGAAAACGTTCCGTTGTGCTGAACAACAAACTCTGAAGAAGTGGCGTGATGCTCTTGCATTGCGTTACTTCAGTAATCCCGACAGAGACTCCAGCTTCAAAGTGGTATGGGAAGACAGGGATCATGGAGACAACATTTTACAGGTCCCACTCAACTGTGCTGAGCCTTCTCAGCATAATTTAGCGAAAACGTTTGTACAAGTATACAGAAACAATGACGAAAAATGCATTACAATAACTTTGTACTTTCTTAAAAAGACAACACGGAAAAAGGGTGCTGGCTCATGTCTGATACAGGGCAACCAGTGTCAGGCATGGGTCAGGTGTGAGTTTGAAGTGCTGTGTTCCATCGTCAGCAAACTTCAGGACTCAACCATGATTGTTGACGATGCACCCAGCGCCGTCCCTCCGGCATTGCTGCCAATTGGAGACAGTGATTCTTCAGAGGACGGTAATGATCAACGCTCACTGTCAGTCACTGACAGCACACCCACTAACCTCGGACCAGCTGTCAGTGACACCAACACCAACTCCACGACAGACAGCCCCATGTCTACATCTGGTGACAGTACTGACATCCTACCTGTTCCAGTGTGTGTCCGTGCTGTCACTTCATTGGACAACAGCGACCTGGACCCCCAGACCCCTGACTGTCCCCCCCACCCCATGACTGACAGTGACCAGCATCAGGATGCAGACACTGGCACAACAACCCCCTGCGTGGACAGCCACCCCTCTGCCCCCACACATGAGGACACTGCTGACCAGTCTCCAGACTGTCCCCCCCACCCCCTGACTGACAGTGACCAGCATCAGGATGCTGAGGTGCAGCAGGCAGACTCTGGCACAACAACCCCTGCGTGGACAGCCACCCCTCTGCCCCCACACAGGAGAACACTGCTGACCAGTCTCCAGACACACCCAGCACTGAATCTCCGTCAGTGTGTGTGTCACAGTCACCACTGTCATCGCCAGCGGAAGGTGGAATTGATACTGATCCAGAGGTCACCCCGACACTCCAAGGTGACAATAATACCCCCGATGTCAGTGATCCCACTGACACCAAAGTCTTGGTGAACACAGATGACAGTGTGTGTGTGTGCAGTGTCTGCAGTTTGTAAGTGAACCAATGTGCAGGTCAAGCATCAAGGACCTAGATGCAGACATCAAATCCCACATTGACCACAAGCTGAAAATAATAACGCAGACAATGCAGCAAAAAATTGACAGTCTGCAAGAAGAATGTAATGTCTTGCGCGGTCTACTTAAAGACCAAACTAATTTGATTAATAGCATATCAGACCGCCAAAAACACAAAGTTAAATCAAAGAGTGACTGCAGAGGAATGACAACTAAAAGTTCATCCAGTGAAGAGCAATCTGATTGTACCCCGTCAAAGGCAATCAAGCCAAAAGTATGTGCTGATGTTTATATGGCTAACACAAGTGATGCAGATAATACAGACGATTGTCAGGTTGTTACTGTGTCTCCACCTGTCGCTGACACTGGTACAGTCACAACGGACAACACAGAAAGGTCTACATCAGACAATAAACTCAAAATCAAAAACAAAAGTGACCCTCCCCCAAAGTACAAGCTACGCTTCCCCGCCCAAGGAAAACTTATCAACTTTCTTATTGGGGATTCGAACCTGCAGTCCATCGACAGACAGAGGCTGGACAGAACAGGGCACACTCATGTCCGCACAATGCCGGAGGCTAAAGTGACTGATGTCACTGCTGCTCTCCAAGACAGCCCAGTGCGGGAGGACACAAAGCGGGTGGTATTGCAAGTGGGGGGTAATGACATACACAAACACTACACCGCTGACACACTGAAGCGTGACTTTAGTGACCTCCTGACTCAGTTCAAAAGGGTTTTTCCTGCAGCCAAAATAGCTGTCTCCGCGCTCCTTCCCAGAAAATCAGCTCCCTTGCGATTCATAAACCTACTAAATAATGAACTGCATGCGGTATGCGCAGACAAGGGAGTCACTTTTCTGTTTGAAAACAAATTTGTTGACACAAATTCCCAAATGGTGAAACCTTATTTCACAACTGACGGCACCCATCTGTCCGCAAGGGGTCTGTCGCTATGGCTACGTCAAGTCAGTCAGTTTCTCGCTCTCCGCACAAACCGTCCTTCACGGTTCAGTGACGGCCGAGGGCCGCGTGGCTCAAGAGACAATGGCTGGTCACCGGGCTGACCGTCTACAACCTCCACCATCCAGAACACAAGACGCTCAAGTGACGCAGTGCGGGCCAATCCAGTCTGCACCATCGGTGAGCTCTGAGCACGCTGAACAGGACAGTCAGATTGGACAACAAAAAAACGAGCAAAAGTCGTTTGACCAGTCAAAAAATAGTGGTCAAATACCAGTCAATCAAACAACGTGTGCCCCCCACTTAGCAATACCACCCATGCCGCACTATAACAAACCCAGCCAGCCAATGCCCATGTTTCCCCCCTTTTGGCCTTTCCCTCCCTTCCCCGCTATGCCCTTCAACCCCTGGCTTCATCACATGCAGCGCCTCTACCCTTCAGTCTCTCCTTCACTGTACTGAGGGACCCACTCTAGAAAATCCAACTTCGTTTTCCCATCTTCTTTTTTCCCCTGGCTTACTGTGGATGACCGTTGTGACATACTAGTGTCAACTTCTGCCCTGATTCAGTTTTGTGTCCCCCACCCTCCTGTTCTTGACTTGGATTGTTCTTGTTTTACTGGAGGTTTTTTTTGTGTGTGTGTGTTTTCTTTTTTGCAATTTCGTGTGTTTATGTTTTTTCTTCCAGCGACTTTTTTTTTTTTCTCTTTTACTTCTTCGTAAACATTTCGTGTGAACCTTGCGATTCATTTTTTTTCTTCTTAGCACTTGCATATAAACAAATTGTGTGTGGGTGGGTGTGTGTATGTGTGTGTGTGCATTGATTTTTTTTTTTTTATTCTGTGTTTGCTTTTCTTATTTTTCTTTTCATTAATTTTGCCCTGAATTGTCCTGAAGTGTTTTGTGAAACTATTGTCTGCTTCACATATTTTAAGAAGTTTAATTGTTAATTGAAGTGTAGACCTACATTATTCATGTCAAAAATGCAAACTCATGATCTCACTGTGGGTCATTTGAATGTCTACCATCTTGAGAACAAAGCGACTGATGTGAATGTCTTCCTTGACCAGACTAGAATTTGTCACATTTTCGGAATAACAGAGTCTAGACTGTCCCCAGCTGTAGACGATGATGTAATTGCGATTTCAAACTATTCATTGTTCAGAAGAGATGCCACTCATTCCGGACACACCGGAATAGCTGTGTATGTCCACGACACTATGAAAGCTTTTACTAATAGACGATTTGATTTAGAGTCCGTAAATGTAGAAAGCATCTGGCTGGAGGTGAAAGTAGCAAAATGCCCAGTTATACTAGGATTCATTTATAGAAACCCATCCAGCAATTTCGGTTGGTATGATGATTTTGTCATCATGATGGACAAAGTACAGGATTTTGCTCGCGGCAGGGACATTATCATTCTTGGTGACTTTAATATAGATTTTACCATATCTCTATTTAATTTACACCAAGTAATACAGTCAGCAACGCGAGTTACGTCATCCAGCTCAACTCTGATTGACCACATCTATGTTAATAATCCAGACAGAGTCGTAAGTGCTCAGGTACACCAGACCAGTATCAGTGACCACTTCGCTATACAGTGTACAGTTGCCTGTAAGATACCAACAGCTAGAACTAGAACCCACTCCACCATCACGTATCGATCGTATAAGCACTTTAACGAAGTTGATTTTCTCCATGATCTTAGCGAATGCTCATTTAAGGAAATTCATGAATCTAACGATCCAGATGAAGCGGTCGCGGCATTTCATAGGAATCTTTTTATCTGTTTATGACAAGCATGCCCCAGTTAGAAGAAAACGGGTAGGAAATTCATCAACACCTCCTTGGTTTACTGTCATCATATCAATAGCGATTAAAATTAGAGATAAACTTAAGAAAGAAAAGAACTATTCCGCGTTTAAGCAACAAAGAAAACACGTAAAGTTCTTAGTCCGTCAGGCCTAAAAAGACATATTTTAACAGGATAACGACGTCAGAATCAGACAATACTTCATCTATATGGAAAGCTCTCAATGCACTGACCAATAAGTCCTTTCCTGGAAAATCATTGAAATATGATTGTTTCACAGCAACAGACTTTAACAACCACTTCTTATCCATCGCGGAAAGTTTGACTAATCGTCTGAACCAAAACTCAGATCAGTATGAATGTCCAGTCAGTCTAAAATCATTTTGTTCAGACAGGCTCAGCCAACAAGATACATTTCACATTCCACAACTAACTGTTTATGAGGTCGGTAAATACATATCCAACCCTGGACAAAAAAATACACATGGCTGTGACGGACTGAGCAATAAAATTCTGCTTCTATCACTGCCATATACAGTGCATCATCTGACATATATTGATAACCTCAGTATTTCAAAAAGTGTTTTTCCAACTATGTTCAAAACTGCCAAAATCATACCACTACCTAAAGTAAAAAATCCCTCTGACCTGAACGATTACCGACCAATATCAATACTATCATCGCTTTCTAAACCACTTGAAAAACACGTACACAAGCACCTTTTGCAATATCTTGACCGGCACAATTTGCTTCATCAAAATCAGTCAGGGTTTCGCCCAAAATACTCCTGTCAGACAGCCCTCACCAGTCTCTTAGATAAACTGCTCACAGCTATAAATGACAAAAAAATCAACGGAATTGTATTTCTAGATTTGAAGAAAGCATTTGATCTCGTTAACCATCGAATACTTCTTGAAAAGCTACGGGTTTATCAGCTTGATACAAATTCTGTTAATTTTATTTTTTTGAGTCATACTTAAAAGAAAGAAAGCAGAGTGTATTAGTAAACGGGACCTTTTTGAATGTGGGAATAACTAAAATGGGCATTCCCCAAGGCTCTGTGCTTGGCCCCTTATTGTTCAACCTTTATATCAATGATCTTCCATTATGTATCTCCTCATCTGCAATATCATGCGACATGTTTGCAGATGACTCTTCTCTTCATACATATGGAGTAAATTCAGAGCACATTAATGATAGATTACAAACCAGCCTAACCGAAGTATCCAACTGGTGTACAGAAAATAATATGCTCCTTAACCCAGCAAAAACAAAGAGTATGATTGTAGCCACTCGCCAAAAGCACCAGCGTGGCTTAAATCCGCTCACTTTGTCAATCGATGGCCAAGCTATTGAACAAGTTACAGAACATCGACACCTTGGTGTCGTTATTGACAACCAGCTAAAATGGGAGGCACATATCAGTTCTTTATCAAGGTCAGTTGCAAAAAATGTTTACCTATTATCCCGTTTAAAACATGTCGTCAGTCCAGAGGCTTCCTATTTCTTTTTCCATTCTCACATCATGTCTAGAATTAATTACGTTTCAAACGTTTGGGACAACTGCAGCGAAGTGCACATGAAAAAAACTAGATTCTGTACACAGACGTGCTGTAAAACACCTCACTGGTGTTTTACGAAACACACGCAGTCATCAATATCAACTGCCAGCACCTCTTCCCTTGACAAAGCACCTAATATTGAATAAGTGCGTACTTATGCATAAAATTATATTCGGTAAATGCCCTACTTATCTACACCAAACCATTGTCTGCTATGAAACTCGCAACCCTAACTCCCGAAATGCGACTCTTACTCTACCCAAGCCAAGAATAGACCTTTATAAATCGAGTTTGGCATATTCCGGCACGCACTGCTGGAACAATCTCCCCAAACACCTCAAAGAACCCTTTTCCACCACAACATTCAAAGAGAAACTTGGACAGTACATGCGTGCCGAAAGCCAGACCGAAAATCTGGTATAATATTGTCACTGACAATCCTTACAAACTATGTCGAAATGCGTCAATCAGTTGATAACGTATCACGCCATATAATATTATTTCAGAGATTTTCTCTTTACAGTGGACACAAACAAACGAAATCGAACTCTAGTCTGGTCACGTCTACGATTTTGTATACTTACATGTATTACAAATTGTGAACCACCCTCACCCAACTCTTTTTTTTTCTTCTTCTTCTTCTTCTTTTTTCCCCACACTGACATATCTTTACATCTCTGTCTGTCTGTCTGTCTGTCTGTGTCTCTCTCTCCCCTCTGTCTCTCCCTCTCTCTGTCTTTCACATAATGTGTCTATCTGTCCATATCCCTATTACCCGTCGCCTTATTTGCTGCCTTTTATGTCTCTTACATCTGTGTTTAAAATTTTATCGTTACTTTTCTGTGTTAATTTCACTTGAATCATTCATGTATAGCATTCATGCTAGGGTTTTGTTGTTGTTTTTCCCTTGGTGTGTGTTAGTGTGTGTGTGTGTGTGTGTGTGTGTGTGTGTGTGTGTGTGTGTGTGTGTGTGTGTGTGTGTGTGCGTGTGTGAGTGTGTGTGTTACTCGCTTCCGTTCCGTACAGATGTGAGTGATGTTGTGTCTCAGTTTGACGCTGTGTTATACTAGTACATTATACATGTATTAAGTATTCAGTATAACTACATTTATATGCGTACATGTTTGTGTGTCTCTTAGAACAACGGCAGATGTGTAAGTCGGCCAAAGTGCTAATATCTTCACCGTTGGAAAATAAAGATTCATTCATTTCTTTCTCTCTCTTCACCTTCTCCCTGTATATTCCTGCTCTCTCTCTTTCTTTCCCCTCTCTCCCTCTCTCTCTCCCTCTCTACCCCTCTCTCTTCCTCCCCTCTCCCTCTCTCTCTCTCCCCATCTCGCTTCCAACCTCTATTCTCTCACCCCCCCCCCCTCTTTCTCTCTATTCCACGTTCTTTCTCCCCCCCCCCTCCTCCAAATATTTCCATAATATACGTCGCATTATAATACAATTTTATCAGCCTTTGTCTTCCAGATACGATATTGCAGAATACTATCTAATCTAACATTCTAAAACAGTTCTTAAACGATTGCGTATGGTTGTGAAATGAACATTTTCTTAAAGATATCTATGATAACTATCATTATCTGTAATTACAAGATCCACTTTTGTGATTGGTGTGTGATTGCCCTCTCCTGTTTGGAGCTTTGGCCCAAAACTGAATAAGACATTTCGCGTCCGCATTCTCTCTCTCTCTCTCTCTCTCTCTCTCTCTCTCTCTCTCTCTCTCTTTCCAATATTTGACATACTAGCTGAAAATATTACACATGAACGAAATCCAGTTAACGCCTCAAGGGCGTATACAATTTTTGTTGAATTTAGATCCGTGTGCTAAAAGCACATGGACTTCGGACATTTGTAAAGTATTGTTTCTGATTAGATTTTGCGATTCCGTCAGTGTGGCCGAATCAAGGCAGCGTGGGAACTGTCAAATTATTTCGAGCTGAATTCCGTCAAAGACTTACTGATAAAAGATGGCAACAGCGGGATGAGTACATTCAAGAAAGTGATAGATTTTTGTGGATGTTTCTCTTTGGCAAGATGAGCATGAGCTTCACACTGGGTGGGTCCGTACGTAGGCTGATAAGTCCAATCGGTGTTCTGAAGTGTCTGTGGCACTGTGACGAGGGGTGTAGCTGGCGCTGTTCAGGTGTTGGTGGATTAAGTGCCTTCCCCATGCTTTGCTGGGTTTTTTTCTGGTTTTTTTTTTTCAGAATGATTTTTCCGATCCTCTCGCTCCTCATAAGCGGCGACACTAGTCCGTCAAGAAACAACTGAACAATATCGCTCAGTGGTACAAGGACACAGGATCTTCCAACAACTGAACAATATCGCTCAGTGGTTCAAGAACACAGGATCTTCCAACAGCTGAACAATATCGCCCAGTGGTTCAAGGACACAGGATCTTCCAACAACTGAACAATATCGCCCAGTGGTGCAAGGACACAGGATCTTCCATCAATTCAGCGAAATCCCAAACGTTGCTAAGCACTCTCAACAACAAACTGCGAGCAAATCACCACCGGCTGTCTCATTCGACCATGCAAAACATTGTTGGAAAGCTCATGGAACGCATGATAGCCAGGAAACTTGAAAGGGATCTTGAACACAGGCACATTCTCCCTTCAAATCAAGGTGGTTACAGAACAGGCAAGTCCACATGGGAAAATGCAGCTGATTTCGCACATGAGGTATTTGAAGGATTTCAAAGAAAAGAAGAAACACTAGCAGTAGCAATCGACCTTGAAGATGCCTACAATAAAGTCCAGTTTGCGCACCTCATGGAGCTGCTACTTAAGGTATGGAGTAAGTTTGACACTGACAAGATGGATAGCAGCAGCGCTTCAGGAAAGAACCGTCGTCCTACGCCTCGGAGATTGGATGTCTGCACCTTCTAAACTATCCATGGGACTGCCACAAGGGTCTCCGCTCTCTCCTGTCCTCTATAACGTCTACACGAAGGGCCTTGCAGACTTAAACAACAATGGAATAGCTCGGGTCCGTACTCTTGCGGATGATGGCCTGGTCTTTCAGAACTTCGAAAGATGCTCAGGAAAGAACTAAAGCCGTCCAGAAACAACTAAACAATATTGCTCAATGGTGCAAAGACACAGGATCTTCCATCAATCCAGCGAAAGCCCAAACGTTGCTGTGCACCCTCAACAACAGAACCGCGAGCAAATCACCACCACCTGTGTCATTCGACGGGATTCAGATCGAGAAAACCGAATGCTTACGCTACCTAGGAATACAGTTCGACAGGATGCTGACCCTCAGAAAACATACGGAAAATACTGTTGTCAAATGCAAAAAGGGCCTTTCAGTCTTAAAAGCAATGGCAACCAAAGGTATTGAACAACGCCACCTCTTCCTGCTATACCAATCACTCGTCCTCAGTGTGATCGACTACGGACTTGGGCTAGCAACACCTTGTCAAAGCAACCTCCTAAAATTAGAAAGAGTTCAAAATGAAGCTATGAGGCTGATCCTTGGAACAACAAAAGACACGCCCACGGAAACATGCGATATCTGCTTGACCTTCCTTCAGTGCCGGCCAGAAACAAGTTAGAACAGGTTAAGACCTACTTCAAAGCATTTGAAAACCCTCAAAACCCACTGCATGACGCAGTCAAAGAACCAAAAGGCAGCCGTCTAGGACGAGGAGGATCATGGATGGGGCAAGCAGAAGACACAATCCAGCTAGTATGCCGACTACAAGACCTGAAAGAAACAAAAGAATGGGAGAACACCCCACCCCCAAACCTCAACCATCTATTCAACACTGCCATTTCACCCACTCTAGGAAGACATTGTCGGGAATGGCCAGAAGGCAAAACTGATGCGGAAATGAAGCTACTCATAGAAGAAAACAGTAAAGAAGAGGACATCATCATATACACAGATGGTTCAGTCACCAAAGACCAATCCGGTTGGGGATTCACTGCGAAACAAAATGGAAAAACAATTAGGGAAGAGAATGCTGCCTGCAAAGTCACAATATCCAGCCTAACGATGGAAGTTGAAGCTGTGAAACATGCCCTCCAGTGGCTACCGTCTATCCATATGCCCAGAAAACCAACATGCCATGATTCTAATCGACTCAATGAACTTCATACAGAAAATTGAAAATGGAATGGGAAGCCCAGAGTGGCACAAGGCAATGCGCAACTTTCAGATTTAAAAACTTACATGGTCATACTGCCCGGGACATGTAGGTGTTAAGTGAAATGAGCGAGCTGACAGACTTGCTGGTAACGCAACAACAACGAGCGGCCTACATCTAGGAAAGTCGGAAATCCTCAGAAAAGTCAAAGAATATCAAAAAGAACAGGTACAAGGCCATCACACCATCGATCGCCTCAAAGAGATAAAGGCAGAGAGAGGGAGCGGCCGTAAGTAGAGCACGATGCTTTGCAAATCAAACAAATATCGGCATCATTTCCAAACCAACATTGCGCAAATTTCTTCAAAACGGAACAGAGTCTTTGTGGGCTTTTCCAAATACAATAGACTGAGCAACACACTAGAAGCCACGTTCTTGGCATCAGAGATCTTTTCCCATCCCTCTTGCAGCCAATCAGTGGTAGCCTCTGTGCATGTGTGTATGTGTGTGTTTGTGTGTATGGGTGGGTCTGTGTGTTTGTATGCGTTTGTGCATGCGCGAGGGTGTAGGTGTACACAAGTGTCAGGAGAGTTCTGTGCACGTGCGTATGTGTGCGTGGGGGAGGGGGGGTGGCGAGGGGGGTAGCGGATGAGGTATGTGTGTGTATGCATGCCTACATTGTGGGAGCAACGGAATATTGGAACGTGCGGGTGTGCATATATATATATATATCTTTGTATATATGTGTGTGGGGTTGGGGGTGGGGGATATGGGCGTATGTGTGTGTGCTTGTTCAAGTAAGTGTGTGTGTGTGTGTGTGTTTGTATGTTGGGGCTCATGTACGTTTATATGTATTTGACTGTGCTTTCATATCTGTGAAACTGTATGTTTGGTGCATATCTGTTGTGCGTATGTGTGTGTATGTGTGAATGTGTGTCTTCTTTAAAAAAAAAAATTATCATCATTGTTTTTTGTTTTTCTTAATTTTTATTTATTTATCTATTTATTTATTCTACTTTCATTATTATTATTATTATTATTTATTTCTTTATTTATTTATGTTAAATTATATTATTAATTTATTTATTTATTTATTTATTTATTTTATTTTATTTTATTTTTTCTCAAGGCCTGACAAAGCGCGTTGGGTTACTCTGCCGGTCAGGCATCTGCTGGGCAGATGTGGTGTAGCGTATATGGATTTGTCCGAACGCAGTGACGCCTCTTGAGCTACTGAAACTGAAACTGAAACGGCTAGTTTTCCTCAGTAATGTAAATGCTGCTCTTGAAGCATGATCATATACATCTCGCTGGGCAACATGCATTTTATTATTTTATTTTAACGTTAATCCTAAAACCTGGAAGTCACTTACAACCTCAGTTTTGTCCTTATCGATATAAAAATCAGGAAATGTTCTTACTTTGCCCCTAGAAAATGCTACTACTTTGTACTTTTTAGCATTCAGATTGTGCTTCCATTTTTCACAATACTATCTCATTGAGGCAAGACCATTATGCAAACCGATGGCTGTCTCTCAGAAAATCAGTGTCATCTGCGTAAAGCAGAACAAATAGTTTTAAGGAAATATTACATTCTTGTTCACTCATTTTCATTTTCCTAGCCTCATCAACTATGTTTTCTAATCCATCTAAATCTTTTTGTAAGTGGGATTTCATGTTGTTTAAAAACAATGCAAACATTAACGGAGACAGATTTTCTCCTTGTCTCACCCAACATTTGAACTGAAAAATTCTGAGAAATCATCATTGGCCATAACACATGATTTAGCGTCATCATACATATTTATAATAACTTGCAATATTTTACCATAAATACCACACCTTGGCGATTTTTACCATAGGAACATCCTGTTAACCTTATCAAAAACTTTCTCGTAGTCTAAAAAAGCACAATATAATCTCTTTTTTTAAACAGCAAAATATCAATGATACCATATAAAGTAAACAAATGATCTAACGTTGAAAAATTACTTTTAAATCCGGCTTGTTCCTGCCCAATTATACCCGAACTATCGATATATAGTTTTAGACGCTCATTCAGTAAATTTGTAAATAGCTTGCCAAAACACGACAACATTGTGATACCACGACAGTTGTTTAAGTCATCGGGTGAACCTTTGGTTTTAAAAACTGGTATTAAGATTCGTACAGTCCAGTCAGATGGAACCTTGCCAGTCAACAGTACAAGATTAAATAATTAAACATAATATATTAACAATTTTACCGTTTGAGGCTTTCAGAAATTCGTTGATAATAAAATTATTATCTAATCCACATGACTTATTGTTTTTCAACTTTGTTATGCATTAAACAACCTCAGCTTTGGATATCAACTCATTAGGTAGTGGATTTTCAAAATCATTTTCTTCTAAAGAAAAACTATTCATATCATTATCACCATCCTCAAGATTCATATTCTTAAACATTTCATAAAATAATTTAGTCAGGTAATTTCACATTATTCTTTTTCTTATTTTTATTTAACAAACTCCAGTATGATTTCGGATCCTTCGACTACAACTGACGGAGTTTTGTGGCTAAATCTAAGTTATAGTTATTTAATTTTTTTTTTCCATACATCTTTTATACTCTTTAGCAGCTCGTTTACTTTCAGCATTCAAGAAAACATTCTTGTTTCTGTTACGTTTTGCCCTACGGTTAGCTCTATTAAAAAGATTTCGCTTTCGCTTACATTGCTCATCAAACCAAGGTTGCGCGTGAGGGAAGACAACGTTTGATACTTTATCGAGAAAAAAAACAAAACAAAACAAAAAACAAGAAGAAGAAAAAAGTGGGAGAAAGAGGACGGAGCCCCCACCCCCACCCCCCACCCCCACCACCCCCAACACCCCCCTCTCGCCCCCCTCACCTCCCCGTCCCCCCTCACAAATATATATTATATTCTTTTTAATTTTTTTTTAAAAAAGAGAAAAAGTGGGACGGATTCCCCCACCCCCACCCCCACACACACCCCTCCCTCCAATCCCCCTCCCCCCAAAAATAATAATAATAATAATAATAATAATAATAAGGCATCAGGTTAAAGCAAGTGTTATGAGTCGGGGTGGATGAAAGGGGTATATATATAGACGGGTGACCGACAACACCCTCCATACAGTACACAGTCTGCGTGTTTGTGCAGCCAGCATTCCAAAACCCGGCATTCAGTTAGAATAGCATCTTTGACAGCATTCACGTGATTGAGAGAAAGGACATGTTACGCGTGGAAAGCAGTGAATAAAATTTTTTTTTAAAAAAGGGTTTTTTTTTTTTTTTTTCCTAACCCTAACTGTGTGACTGACAATCTGCGTCAGCATTTTTTAATTCAATTCATTTAAAAAAAAATAAATAAAAAAATATAAAAAATTAACAACAACAAATGTTTTTTTATCAATCCACATGGAAATTTATGTGTGCAATCACAGGCTCATTGTAAACACCAACATAAAATGAACATGCGCATCACAAAAGACATTAAAATAAATCGAGTGAGAACTCACACAATAGCTGATGATAGACTAAACAAACCACATACACACACACACACGCACGCGCGTGCGCGTGTGGTAGCAGCAGTGGCAGTAGTAGCAGCAGTGGTAGTAGTAGCAGCAGCAGTGGTAGCAGCAGTAGTGGCAGTAGCAACAATGGTAGTAGTAGCAGCAGCAGTAGTGGTAGTAGTAGCAACAGTGGTTGTAGTAGCAGCAGCAGTAGTGGTAATAGTAGCAGCAGCAGTAGTGGTAGTAGTAGTAGCAGCAGTGGTTGCAGTAGCAACAGTAGTAGTAGTAGCAACAGTGGTAGTAGTAGCAGCAGTAGTGGTAGTAGTAGCAGCAGCAGTAGTGGTAGTAGTAGCAGCAGCAGTGGTTAGTAGCCGCAGTAGCAACAGCAGCAGTAGTGGTAGTAGTAGTAGCAGCAGTAGTGGTAGTAGTAGTAGCAGCAGTGGTTGCAGTAGCAACAGTGGTAGTAGTAGCAGCAGTAGTGGTAGTAGTAGCAGCAGCAGTGGTAGTAGTAGCAGCAGTGGTAGTAGTAGCAGCAGCAGTGGTAGTAGTAGCAGCAGTGGCAGTAGTAGCAGCAGTGGTAGTAGTAGCAGCAGCAGTGGTAGTAGCAGCAACAGCAGCAGTGGTAGTAGTAGCAACAGTGGCAGTAGCAGCATCAGTGGTAGCAGCAGCAGTGGTAGCAGTAGCAACAATGGTAGTAGTAGCAGCAGCAGTAGTGGTAGCAGCAGTAGTGGCAGTAGTAGCAGCAGTGGTAGTAGTAGCAGCAGCAGTGGTAGCAGCAGTGGTAGCAGTAGCAACAATGGTAGTAGTAGCAGCAGCAGTAGTGGTAGTAGTAGCAACAGTGGTTGTAGTAGCAGCAGCAGTAGTGGTAATAGTAGCAGCAGCAGTAGTGGTAGTAGTAATAGCAGCAGTGGTTGCAGTAGCAACAGTAGTAGTAGTAGCAACAGTGGTAGTAGTAGCAGCAGTAGTGGTAGTAGTAGCAGCAGCAGTAGTGGTAGTAGTAGCAGCAGCAGTGGTTAGTAGCCGCAGTAGCAACAGCAGCAGTAGTGGTAGTAGTAGCAGCAGCAGTAGTGGTAGTAGTAGTAGCAGCAGTGGTTGCAGTAGCAACAGTGGTAGTAGTAGCAGCAGTAGTGGTAGTAGTAGCAGCAGCAGTGGTAGTAGTAGCAGCAGTGGTAGTAGTAGCAGCAGTAGTGGTAGTAGTAGCAGCAGTGGCAGTAGTAGCAGCAGTAGTGGTAGTAGTAGCAGCAGTGGCAGTAGTAGCAGCAGTGGTAGTAGTAGCAGCAGTGGCAGTAGTAGCAGCAGTGGTAGTAGTAGCAGCAGCAGTGGTAGTAGCAGAAACAGCAGCAGTGGTAGTAGTAGCAACAGTGGCAGTAGCAGCATCAGTGGTAGCAGCAGCAGTGGTAGCAGTAGCAACAATGGTAGTAGTAGCAGCAGCAGTAGTGGTAGCAGCAGTAGTGGCAGTAGTAGCAACAGTGTATTAGTAGCAGCAGCAGTAGTGGTAGTAGCAGCAGCAGTGGTAGTAGCAGCAACAGCAGCAGTGGTAGTAGTAGCAACAGTGGCAGTAGCAGCATCAGTGGTAGCAGCAGCAGTGGTAGCAGTAGCAACAATGGTAGTAGTAGCAGCAGCAGTAGTGGTAGCAGCAGTAGTGGCAGTAGTAGCAACAGTGTAGTAGTAGCAGCAGCAGTAGTGGTAGTAGTAGCAGCAGTGGTTAGTAGTCGCAGTAGCAACAGCAGCAGTAGTGGTAGTAGTAGCAGCAGAAGTAGTAGTAGCAGCAGCAGCAGCAGTGGTTGCAGTAGCAACAGTGGTAGTAGTAGCAACAGCAGTGTTCTTTTCTCTTTTTTTTTCTTCTCTTTTTGTTAAGTGGGAATCACACGTAAGCTATGAAGAGCTTGCCCATCTTGTTTCATTTTCCACTGTTCGTCCTGCGCAGATTGAGGAGGACAGGTGAGGTGTCCCCAGAGTGCCTGTCAGCAGATTGAGGAGGACAGGTGAGGTGTCCCCAGAGTGCCTGTCAGCAGATTGAGGAGGACAGGTGAGGTGTTCTCAGAGTTCCTGTCAGCAGATTGAGGAGGACAGGTGAGGTGTCCCCAGAGTGCCTGTCAGCAGATTGAGGAGGACAGGTGAGGTGTTCCCAGAGTGCCTGTCGTGCGGGAAAAGATTCGGGGTCCTCAAGACCTCACAACTTGCTGAACATTTCTGTTCTGGCTGACTGGTGATGTTTATTCCAGTGGTGAAGCAGCTTGTTATATAGTCGTTAAAGATGCAAAATATTAATACTGGTTCAAGGGAGTCGACTTTCAAAAAAAGTGTGTCAAAATATTACTGTGAATTGACAAACTCGGGCGAACTAGTCAAAAAGGCCTTTTGTGGTAAAAAGCCTTGTCTCGGGTTGATGACCGTGAAGGCCGAATGTACTTTTTCACCTGTATATAGGTCACTGTGTCAGTGTTTGTATAGGTCGCTTTGGGTAACAACATTGTCTATTTAGATTTTTTGGCTCACGTTGTTTAAACATGTCATATTTGAATAATAACGACTGAAAATATTTTGACCTCACTAGTTTACAAATTTAATTCTATTTGTTAGTTATATGAACGAAAGAGCACGACGTAAGCTCAGGCTTCTTGTTGCTCAAGTTTTCCTCTTCCCCCCCCCCCTTTATTTTCCCCCTTATCTAAACGCTGTATTTTGTCTTGTTTCTTTATATTGAAATGTCAAAGCCAATTGTATACATATTTTTATTAATGCCAAATGAAGAGACAGACAGACAGAGGACAGACAGACAGACAGACATACAGAGAGGTAGTAAGTGAATAGATGAGGTGGTGGGGGTGAGTTTTGGTCTAAACGTTGTCAAAAGAAAGTACGAACGTACGTACAGACCATATCCCGCTGTGCACACAAGTCAGGGGCACAGTGAGGGGTAACCCAGTTCCAACGCTTTAATAGCAATATCTTTTGCACGCCCCACTTGAGGCCTACATTCCCGTGGTGTAAACAGCCCCTCTTATACAACAGGGGCAAGGACTGCGTGGGGGTGAAGGGCCGTCTGGCTGTCACCCTCCCCTTCCATCCCCCATTGGCGGAATTAAAGCAAATGGCAGAGGGGGGGGGGGGGGGGGGAGGGAGGAGGGGCTGCGGGAGGGAAGAGGAGGAAGGGGGAAGGGACAGAGCCGGCGAGGTGGGGGGGTGGGGGGTGGGGGTGGGGTGTGTGGAAACTGAGATGTTGTGTTACCAATTTGATACGCTCGGTTGCACTTGATTCTTCTGCTTGCCTCAATAACGTTCCGCTCTTTTGAAACGTCCCTGTAGCGAGCCATTCCTACGATCTGTGACAGTGTGGGTAAAAACTGTTGCGATTAATAAGGGTGAGTGGGCGGGAGGCAGAGAATAGTAATAATAATAATAATAATTATTATTATTATTATTATTATAGTTTATTCGTATTGCGCCTTTCATTAAAATACAGTAATGCTCAAGGCACATTACACGAGTAAAATATAACAAAATTAAAAACTCTACAGAAAATCACAACCACATGTAAAAAAAATAAAAAATAAAAAAATCTCGAAAAACCATTCCTTGTGAACAAAACAGGCACCGTAAATAGCCGCGAACTGGACCAAATAACTTCTACGTAATTGAAAACCAAACATCAATGCATACACAGACGAAATGCACAACCCTCCGCCCCCCGCCCTCCGTCCCCTCCCGCCCATCCCCACACCCACACACACGCACACACACAGAGACACACACACGTGCGCGCACGCACGCACGCACAGACACACACATCATTACGATATATGTATGCATGTGTATACACACATGTCCGAATAACACACACACACGCGCGCGCGCACACACACACACACGCACACACACGCATGCGCGTGCACTCAGATAAGATTCATACTGTGAGAGCATGCATGGATTTAAAAGTTTTAAGAGAAAATAGGGATAAGCACATAATACATGTTCATCATCACTGATAAAAACAATTTCCAATTAACTGTAAAACACCTGGACGGAAACAGAAAACATTGGGTAAAAATGAGGGGGTTCGGTTATTATGCTGGAACAGATAGGTTTTAAGAGCTTTTTTCAAGGCAGGGGCAGTTTCTGTATGACGAATAGTGAAAGGGAAACAATTTCACACTTTTGGAGCATTGTAAGAGAATGCTCTTTCACCATACGTTTTAGTTCTTATTCTGGGGACAGACAGAAGACGAGAGTCAGAGGATGAGCGCAGTTGTCTAGAAGGTGTGTAGACAGACAGAAGGTCACGGATGTGAGCAGGGGATGAACCAGTGAAAAAATTATGACAGAGCGTGCTTGGACTGGGAGCCAGTGTAGTTCTTGAAGGAGTGGTTGAGCATGATCATATCTTTTCGCTCGAAGAACGAGCCTTGCTGCGGAAATCTGTACCTTTTGGAGCTTATAAAGAATATACTGTGGACAGTTAGAAAGGAGCGAGTTGCAGTAGTCCAGTTTTGATAATACAAAAGCACAGGCAAGTGTTTTAGCTGCTTCAGTGGTTAAGTATTTACGGATAGAACTAATACGTCTTATCTCTACATATGCAGATTTACAAATATTTGAAACATGCTTGTCCAAGGACATATGGTCAGAGATGATGTAACCTAAGTTTCTAGCAGAAGGAGCAAATGATATTTCCGAAATTCCAAATTTAATGAATGTGGGATATGGATCAAGTAGATGTTTCTTGTTAGTCGTGATCAGAGAGGCTTCAATTTTGTCGTCATTCAGTTTTAGTTTATTACTTGTCACCCAACACTTTACATCATTGATACATGTCTGAATATTGTCAATGGTAGGTTGTATCTGGTCAGTAGAGCACGAGTCAAGAAGCTGGGTGTGATCGGCAAAGGACTGGCTTGAAACAGTGTGATGCTACTAGAGAGGCAAGAGGCTGGGTATAAAGAATGAAAAGTACAGGTCCAAGAACTGAACCCTGGGGTACACCATGATCAAGGCGAACTGACTTTGAACACAGGTTACTGACCAAGACTGACTGGGATCTTTGCGAAAGGTAGGACTCAAACCACAAAAGTGCAATTTCTGAAATACCATAGAGGGACTGGAGTCTATCCAGAAGAATAGAGTGGTCAATAGTATCGAAGGCAGCAGACAGATCTAAAAGAGTTAGTAGCGACACATCGCCATGGTTTAGGGCTATGAGAATGTCGTTTGTTACTTTCAGTAAAGCTGGTTCGGCGCTGTGGAAGGGACGGTAGGCAGACTGAGTGGGGCATATGAGATTATTGGAATTCAAATAAAAGAGAAGCTGTTGGAGAACGACTTTCTCAATGATTTTGGACAGAAAAGGTCAGTTTGAAACTGGTCTATAGTTTTTAAGATTGTTTGGTTCGAGGCTATATTTTTTTCAGAAGAGGTTTTACAATTGCAGCTTTAAAGAGAGATGGAAATGTTCCACTTCGTAGACTGCCATTTACAATGTGAGTGATAGTGGGGAGGAGTTCATCTTAAAAGTAGAGGTGTCGGCAGGGAGGATCAAGAGAACAGGTAGCAGGTTTAGATTTTAATATCAGGTTTTTCAAATCATACCCAGATACTGGGTGAAAGTTAGTAAATTTTGAACTGATGCGTGAATTTACACCTGAAGAAATGGAAGTAGTTTGTAGCTGAGAGTCAAGTTCAGAACGAATGGCTGATACCTTTTGGATGAAAAACTTACAGAAAACATCAGGCAATTGGTTTGATGGGTACGTGTTTAGCAAAGAACAAGAATTTCTGCGAGGACAAAGTTGGTTGCAGAGAAGCAAAGGGCAGAGAGGGGGTTGGGGTAAGGGGGGGGGGTAGGAGGGGGGGGGTAAGGGGGGGGGGGTTTGCGGGAGGGAAAAGGAGGAAGGGAGGGTGAACGGGAGGGGACAGAGCGTGGAAACTGAGATGTGATGTTGCCGATCACAGCTTTTCACAGACATTACTGCCGATATATTTCACGACAAAGTCGGGGGGAGAAAAAAAAAGTGGGGGCGGGGGAGGCGGGGGAAAGAGGGGGGTTTGTGGTTGGGGGGTGGGGGGGGAAGAAGACCACCACCTTAACTTCTTCCGCCCCGATAATGAGATAACACACACAGTGTTGAATGTGGTCTCAACCCTATACTTCTTTTTCTTTTGTCCCTCTGACCCCCCACCTCCACACTCCCACTCTCTCTCTACCCTTTCGCTCACACACACACACACACACACACACACACATCCCGAAAACATTTCTCTCAACATTCTAACATTCATGCGTTGACAGGCCTGTAATACTCGAATGTATACGGGTGGGTTGGGGGTGGGGGCGTGAATATATTCAGCTTTGACAACCCCATTTGCTCAACAGCAGAAATAGAAGAAAAAAAACCGGATCCTTTCCCCAGGCCCGCCCACACTCGCAGAAGAGCTTACGAAAGACCGTGGGTCGCTCGAAACAGGCCCACCCAGGTGTGTGACAGGCGTGTCTTGGTCTTGTCACCACCCAGCTTTCTGGGGAAAAGGAGCGGTTCTGTGTGGGCGACGGCCGTGTGAGAAATATCAAGACAAGACAAGACAAGGGGCACATGAAAATATCTCGTCAGTATTTATATTGTCTTGGTTTGGTTTGGTTTTTTAAACAATGGCCACACCAACTGGAGACAAGCTGGAGCCCCTTCAGTGGTCCCCCCTCATAGAGCGAAGGAGAAGGGAGCGGCTGATGAACTTTTATAAATTCCACAACGGAAGCCTCATCATCAACACGTGCCACAAACCCTCCCCAAAACCCCTCTGCACCCAAAGGAACCCGACAGTCGCATCCAGCAACGTGTCATCCCCCCCAACTGCAGGACTCTATACAGACAGAGGTCCTTCTTCCCCAGGACAATATCCGATTGGAACAGCCTTCCTGCTGAGGTTGCCCTCAGCCCCACACTGGAAGGCTTGAAGTCCCAAATCTGACCCCCACCCCCACCCCCCACCCATCCCCATCCCCCCAGCACCCCCGGACCCAGCAAACTGTACCACAAGTGACTCAACAACAACAGGCAACCCCCCCTTATGATCACTATGATGAAGGCGGTTGAGAAGGGAAAGAAGAACTGTCTGGTTAAGACCTATGTTTTTTTAGGTAGAAAAGATAAGAAGAAAAACATTACATGCAAGAGATACAGCATTGTACAATGTATACATGTCAGAAGTGAGTGGGAAATTACCCGAAATGCAAATATGACAAATTCATTGGGTTTAAAAAAAAAAAAAAAAAAAAAAAAAAAAAGCGTGATGACTCAGAGAGACGCACCTTATCCGTCCAGTCATATCATCGTCTCTGCGTTCTGCGTGCACTGCATGGCTGACTGAATTTGAAAATGAGCGGTTTTCTCAAACTATGCGGAGTGTTCAACCGCGTGCATCGCCTGATAAATGTGCGTGCGTTTCCATGATCCCTTCGCTTGCAACTATGTTACAACATGAATTAGTAATAATGCTGATAATAATAATGATAATAATGATCATAATAATCATAATAATAATACTGATGCAGATAATAATAATAATGATAATCATCATCATTATTATTATTGATATTATTATGATGCTGATAATAATAATAATAATAATAATAATAATAATAATAATGATAAAAATCATCATCATCATCATCATCATTATTATTATTATTATTATTATCGTCATCATCATATTGCACTTTTAATTGTAAAGCATACTCGTACTCATTTGTGCTCTACATTGTAAAAAAATAATAATAAAAAAAATAAAAAAAATTTTTTTTTAAACCGACGTGTAAAACATGCCTTCAAACACGAAAATGACCACATAAATAGAAAACTTTGCGTAAACATCCAGCCAAACTCTGATAATGATTTATTGGATGCAAACACACAACAACATCACATACATTACTCGACATTATCATCAAACATCACAAGAATTAAATGATAAAACTACACATCACAACATCAGTATCACGTCACAATACGTAAAACCAATCACACACATCATCACAATGCCCAAATCAATTGATTCTGATTGGAAGCGGTCGTCGATCTGTAATATTTTGCATTCTGGAGCTTGAACAATGTCTGCTTTGGCGGACAGTTCAATGCCGTATCAGTTTCTTCCTCTTGTTCGTTGTTGAGGGCCCACAATCATACACGTTGATTATTCTGGCACCTAAAACTGAGGTGGTAGGGAGGGGGGTGAGGGGGAGAGGGAGGGGGGGAGGTGACTGCTAATATTTTGCAGTCGGCGTTCCTTGACGATGTGAAGAACAGGTAGAGATGAAAGTGGCATCATTCCACTGCATGATGTCTGCAAATGGTTTTCCCGTCCATTCTGCAGTGTTGTATCGTTTCTTCTCCCTTCCCCCCCCCCCTCCTAATCCCCCTCCCCCCCCCCCAACCCCCCCCCCCCCCTTGGGGCCTGCATGTTCTGTGTCGCTTCGAGGCGAAGGAGAAAAAAAAACAACACAGAGCGCTTCTGGCTGGTCGCGGACAGACGGCTGGAAGAAAGTGGCTTCCAACTTCAAAAAGGAGAAATATCATTGTGGGAAGTTTGGGGGTTCGGACCCGGCTTCTCCAATCCTCAAGCAGGGTGTGCTGTGAGGCCAGTGGACAGGACTGGGACGACGTTGGCGATGATAAGGGCTTTTCAAATTTCCTGAACAACACTGAGTGTGTGTGTGTGTGTGTGTGTGTGTGTGTGTGTGTGTGTGTGTGTGTCTGTCTGTCTGTCTGTCTGTCTGTGTGACTGTCGGCCTGCTTGATGCCGGGATACATTATGAAAAGGCAGCGCAGAGTACATTCTTTTTATGCGGTCTCAAATCAAAATTGATCTCCGTAGCAGCAGCGGAAGTATCATCATCATCATCCACCATTAATAGAATTTAAAAAAAATAATAATAATAATAATAATAAAAAAAAAGCTCAAACACTCTTTGGTTTTTCATGCCATGCTTTCATTGTGACCTCAGGTGACCTCAGGTTCGATTCCTCTCCGTTCCCATGCCTGTAGTAAGTTTGTATTGAAGTCTTCAGCATCAGATTAATGGGGGTGGAATACCGCTGGAGCGATATGGAGGCGTTCTCCACTCCGAGGGAAGCGCCCACTCAACCTTACTCCGCGATCAAGCAGTCATTGCCGTCAATGGAGGGTTCAGGTGGTTGTGTCCTGCGAATGATCCAAACAGGTACAATCACTGGACAGCACAGCATCAGCGAAATGGTTCAGCAGCAGTGCAGGGCCTCCTGTGGGTTGTAGCCTCATGGTGACCTACCATTTGATGGATCCCTGTGGACTGTCGGCGCTGAGACTACGGCTCAGAGAGCTCAGGGTATGGGGGGTTGTAAATGTGGAAGTTAGGGTAGCATATACACGAATGAACAAACCGATAAATAGATAAATAAATTAAATTGATTTTTTTTAAAGAAAAAAGAAAAAAACGAAACGCTTCGAATTCCAGTGTTGGCAGGTACAGCAAAACGTTAGAATGATGTTGTTTTTTTGCTTGTTGTTTTTGTTTGTTTGTTTCTTTCTTTCTTTCTTTCTTTGTTTTTGTTTTTATTTGTTTGTTTGTTTGTTTTTTTGCTTGGAAGCGACTGGCTGAATATGATTGAGGTTTCTCTTTGCATATGTCTGAGTCATTGTGGCGGAGAGAGAGAGGCAGGGGAGAAATCTGGACTTCTTATGGAAACCATTGGAGCATGCAGCAGTGATTCACATAATTATGATCCATTTAGGATACACGTATGTGTGTGTGTGTGTGTGTGTGTGTGTGTGTGTGTGTGTGTGTGTGTGTGTGTGTGTGTGTGTGTGTGTGTGAACCATTTGTTGGCGTAAGATCTATTTGGGGTAATTTCAACTGTTGTTTTTTTTAATGGCTTCCATCGTTTATCAAAGGCTTCGATTCACTGCCTTGAATGGATTCTACTCACGATAACAACACTTTTAACAATAAAAAAAATGCCAATAAAAGCTAAATGTACACGTCAGCACACTATCTGTGAGCACAGTTTAAATATAAAAAAAAAACACTTTTATTTGGAAGGCCTGGGGAGTGTCTCAGGGAGGGCTAGATCAAAATCAAATCGAATCGAATCAAATCAAATTAGATAAATCAAATGAAAAATCTTGGATGACTGAGCACACGTTAGTGCATGTGAAAGAGCCCATGGCAACAAGATAGTTGTCCCTGGCTAAATTTCGGAGTAAAATCAACTTTAATATAGCGCGCGCGCGCGTGTGTGTGTTTGTGTTTGTGTGTGGACTGAAGCCTGACTGAATGACGCAGGAAACGAATGATGAGCGCCTCAGGTAGCTCTCAGCCGACATTACCCAGGTAGGCAGCCTGTTGTGGAATAACTCTGTATAGCGGTCAGAGCTTGGTAGGCACTTTTAAAAAAAAAAATCTATAATAATGTTAAAAAGAAGAAGTAGCAGTAGTAGTAGTAGTAGTAACAGTAGTAATACTAGTAGTCGAAGTAGTAAATATTGAGCACATACGTGCATTCTCTCTCTCTCTCTCTCTTACAATAATAGTAATGATAATAATAGTTTATTTCTATTGAGCTTTCATTAGAATACAATAATGCTCTAGGCACATAAGTAAAATGTGAAATAAAGAAACAATTTACATTTGAAAAAAAATAAAATAAAACAATCACAAGTTAAAATTTCTGTAAACTTGTGTAACAACTATCCCATGTGTAAAACATGGAGTCACCTGAATCATTAAGAGAACATCCGTATATCATCCATGTAGAAATAATATCAAGCGCCTTCGTATGCACAGTCAGACGAGTAGTAGTAGTAGTAGTGGTAGTAGTAGTAGTAGTAAGAACAGTTTAAACAATAATAAACATCAATAAAAACTGGATTTACAGTCAGACGAAACCATGCATACACACACACACACACACACACACACACACACACACACACACACACACAATATACACACACGCGCGCACACGCACACACCACAATACGCGCGCGCGCGCGTGCGCATACACACACACACAGACACACACACTCACCACAATACTCACACACGCGCGCGCGCACACAGACACAGACATACACAGACACACAGACACAGACATACAGTATCAGTATCAGTAGCTCAAGGAGGCGTCACTGCGTTCGGACAAATCCATATACGCTACACCACATCTGCCAAGCAGATGCCTGACCAGCAGCGTAACCCAACGCGCTTAGTCAGGCCTTGAGGGGGGAAAAAAAGGTGAATAAATAATAGATACGCTTACATAAATAAATAAATAATAATTATGATATAAAAAAGGTAGTAGTAATGGTAATAATAATAATGAATAAATAAATAAATAAGACAACAATGATGATAAATAAGCAAATAAATGTAAAACATGAAGACACACACACACACACACACACACACACACACACACACACACACACACACACACAACACACACACACACGATACACACACCTCTCACAGCCAAACTGATGGCCTTAAATTTTCTAACTTATTTTACACGATATATAATTTTTTTTTTTACCTTCTTTTCTGAGTTGATTCCAAGCCTGTGCTTCAGGCACTACAATTATTGAAATTACAGACAAGGATTTGAAATGATCATTGAAATTAGCCACATAATCAATGCTTTATGTTTGCGAAGCACTGCAGTCACGTTTCGCTGGATAACTTATTCTTCATTTTACTGCAGCGATGAACTGGACAGAGCAGCGAAACAAAAAGCAACGTGTCGTCCAGAGTCAGTTGACACAGATAATCCTTTGTCCTTACAAGAACTGTACAGTTTAGTAGGAGCGTATTCATTGATAGCGTAACGGATTTCCATTGTGAAAAAAAAAAAAATAAAAAAAAAAAAAAATAAAAATAAAAATAAAATAAAAATATATATATATATATATCGATGACGCACACACACACGCGCGCGCGCGCGCGACCCCCTCCTGTCCCCATCCCTCCCTACCTCCCCCTTCCCGTCCCACACACTGTGCAGTGTTGGCCTAGTGTCCGCATTTGAAGCGAGAGAATCTGAGCGCACTGGTTCGAATCACACCGGCAGTCGCCAGTATTTTCTTCCCCTCCACTAGACCTTGAGTGGTGGTCTGGACGCTAGTCATTCGGATGAGACGATAAACCGAGGTCCCGTGTGCAGTATGCATTTAGCGCACGTAAAATAACCCACGGCAACAAAGGGGCTGTCCCTGGCAAAATTCTATAGAAAAATTGACTTCGATACGAAAACAAATAAAACTGCAGGCAGAAAAATATACAAAAAAAATGTGTGGCGCTGTCATGTAGCGACGCGCTGTCCCTTGGGAGAGCAGCCCGATTTTCACACAGAGAAATCTGTTGTGACAAAATACAAACACACACACATGCACACACACACACACACACACACACACACACACACACACACACACACACACACAGTCTTTCTGCCAGTGTCTATCTATCAAACTATCTGTGTCTATATCCGATTTTATCAATGCTTGTGATGTGATTAATTCTTTCCGTACGAACGGCGAAAGAGACGACGTTAACAGCGTTTCACCCCAATTACCATCAAAATATTGCAAGCGGAAGGCTCTTATACTGAAGACGTGAATGTTGACAAAGAATACCACAATTCTGACGACGGAAGCTAAAGGTTGGGTCATTCAGACACCCACTGGACATCCGAGGGGTTTGTGTAGAGGAGAAGAGAGGACTGGCCGTACGGAGTGAGTTAACGAGTCATTCCGCAGTTACACAGACAGTGCCTTGTGCTGAGAACCAGTAGTTAAAAATAGACACAGTCTAAGGGAGACAAACTTGCTCACAGAGCCCGTAGTGAATAAAGGACATACAGTCTAAGGGAGACAAAACAATTAGCACCTCATATGCCATGATCGCCTCCCCTGAGCTGACTGATCAATCCTCTGTGTGTGTGTATGTGTGTGTGTGTGTGTGTGTCTCACAGTGTGTTTCGCACATGGCAGCTTATTCTCGGAATAAATAGTACTGACTGTCGGAATATGGGCTACACTTTACTGCGTGCGTACGTGCGTGTATGTGTTGGTGGGATTGTTTTGCCTGTGTATGTGTGAGCATTTTGTTTGCGTGTGCATGCGTGGTTACATGCGTATGTGTGAGTATTTTATGTGCTTGCCTGTGCGGCGTTGGCGCATGCATGCGTGTGAGTGTTTTGCGTGCGTGCGTGTGTGTGTCCGCTTTCTTGCCTCTGTGTGTGTGTGTGTGTTAGTGTGTGTGTGTTATTGTATGAGTGGTTAAAACGTTGGACTGTCAATCTGAGGGTCCCGGGTTCGAATCTCGGTGACGGCGCCTGGTGGGTAAAGGGTGGAGATTTTTCCGATCTCCAAGGTCAACATATGTGCAGACCTGCTTAGTGCCTGAACCCCCCTTCGTGTGTATACGCAAGCAGAAGATCAAATACGCACGTTAAAGATCCTGTAATCCATGTCAGCGTTCGGTGGGTTATGGAAACAAGAACACACCCAGCATCCACACCCCCGAAAGCGGAGTACGGCTGCCTTCATGACGGAGTAAAAACGGTCATACACGTCAGTAAAAGCCCACTCGTGTACATACGAGTGAACGTGGGAGTTGCTGCCCACGAACGCAGAATAAGAAGACATATCAAGTTTCAGTCCACACACGGAGTTTAAATGACATTCACTGCTCATCAATGAATTTCATCAGCCATAACCTTTACATAAAAATCAACATTCTCTCAGTCGATCATCTCTCACAACAAACACACTCAAAGCTTACAAATATCAGTTCTTTATTTATCTTTTTTTTTTTTTTTAAATCATTTCATCATCGATTTCACAAATATTCAAACCTTTTTCATCACAGCAAACAATGATGCAAAATATTCAATGCCGGATTCAAAACAAGCACGCACAAATGCACGAACAGAAGCGATTCTTGTTTCATCACACACATCTTTATCATGGATTTGATTACGACTGAAATGAGTATAAAGAGACGAAAAAGGAAGAGAAGGAAGAAATAGATTTCAAAGGAGGTAACTAATGTTGAAAATAAGGACCAAACTTAAACGATTGTCTAAAAAAAAAAAATTAGCCCTCCTCCCCCTACAATATAACAAGCAAAAACAAAAAACAAAACAAAAATAAACACTTAAAAACAAAATTTACAAAAGATGAAAAAAAAAAAAAGAATCAAATCCGACAAGAGAATACCAATGAGAACAGGGGCGGGTGGGGGGGGGGGGGTTGTTGATTTTTTTTTTTTTTATTTGAGGGGGGGAGGGGGGAGTTGTAAAAAAAAAAATGCCACACAATCAAGACAAGACAAAATCTTTATTGTCGAGGGTAATACATAAGCAAATATCGTGCTTTTTGATGTTGTTGTTGTTGTTGTTGTTGTTGTTCATCCAGCCCTCACCCTGAAGAGGGACTGAAGCAGTCACACAGTAAACCAAAGCAGCCCGAAGAAGACTGGACTCAAGCGAAAGTGGCCTTGATGTCGTAGCAGCCAACCACTTGGCCGTTCATGGTCAGGTTGGCCTGGCCATGGTAGTCGCCTGGGGGAAAGAGGGCCGCCTCCACGTCAAAACTGGCCTGGGGCAGTTTGTAGCTACCCTGCAAATAAAAAATAAATTAAATTAAATTTAAAACACACACACACACACACACACACATTTTGCTGTTGAAATACGGGTGTTTTTATGATGATGATGATGATGATAATTAATATTATTATTGTTAGTAGTAGTAGTAGTAGTAGTAGTAGTAGTAGTAATAGTAGTAGTAGTGTTATCACACACACATTTCCTGTTGAAGTACGGTGGCTTTTAATAGTAGTAGTAGGAGCAGTAGTAGTAGTAGTTACAGTGTTATCACACACGCATTTCCTGTTGAATTACGGGTGTTTTTATTGTTGTTGTTGTTATCCTTATTGTTGTTGTTGTTGTTGTCGTCATCATGATCATCATCATTATTATTATTATCATAATCATCACCATTATCATTATTGATTCTTAAAGTTTTTCTTCATTAAGAATCCATTATTATGATATTATTGCAAAGACAACAAAAACAACTATATATCGAGTGAACTGATAACATGTGTCATACTTCTCAAACTTGTAATCCACTCTACCCCGACCCCGTAAAAAAAAAAAAAAAAAACAAGAAAAAAAGAACAGTGGGAGTGTTTATATATCTTTATTCGTTTTTAGAAGGAAATGTATGGGAGTATGAACATCACATGCGCTCACAAGCATGCATGTACATGTATGCGTGTCCATTTTCTCATGTTCCACACAACCACACATAAAATCACTTTAAAAAATATGTACACAGTGAGACAGAGAGACAGACAGACAGACAGACAGCACAGAGAGACTATAAAGCCAAACCCAGATGTAAGTATTAGAATAAATGGACCTTTCCAAATCATTAACACAAACTCAGTTATACACACACACACAGTCCACTGATACTGCATTTTTATTCCACGGACAAGAAATAATACTTTTATCAGTAGCAACGCCTAAAAAAATCATCGTTTCGTTCGTTTATTTATTTATAGTCTGTTCATTTAAGATGATGATATTAGACTGAAAAAAAAAATCAGTCAATACATAAATGGTTTCTTCTTCTTCTTCTGCGTTCGTGGGCTGCAGCTCTCGCGTTCACTCGTATGTATACGAGTGGGCTTTGACGTGTATGACCGTTTTTACCCCGCCATGTAGGCAGCCATACTCCGCTTTCGTGGGGGGTGCATGATGGATATGTTCTTGTTTCCATAACCCACCGAACGCTGACATGGATTACAGGATCTTTAATGTGCGTATTTGATCTTCTGCTTGCGTATACACACGAAGGGGGTTCAGGCACTAAGTAGGTCTGCACATATGTTAATCTGGGAGATCGGAAAAATCTCCACCCTTTACCCACCAGGCGCCGTCACCGAGATTCGAAACCCGGGACCCTCAGATTGAAAGTCCAACGCTTTAACCACTCGGCTATTGCGCCCGTCCATAGATGGTTTCAAACCAGCACACACATGCACAGAGACAGAGAGAGAGAGAGGTGGTGGTGGCGGGGGGGCGGGGGGGGCGTGGGCACTGACTTTGTTAAAGGGGCACTGGCAGGGCACGCCGGCAGACACGAAGGCAGGGGGGCACTCCGGGATGGTGCTGAGGATCTGGCACAGGTCGTCATAGGTGCAGGACCCGATCTGCCCGATGCAGGGGATCTTGATCCACGTGCTGCCCACCTTCTTCCCCAGGTACACCACTGCCTGCAGGTACATCACACAGCGGTGAAGGGCACACACATGGAGAGAGAGAGAGATGGGGGAGAGTGAGAGGGGGAGGGTGAGAGGGGGAAGAGTAAGGGGGAGGGAGAGGGGGAGAGAAGGGGGAAGAGAGAGAGGGAGAGAGAGAGAGGTGTGGGAGAGAGAGCTAGAGAGGGAGAGAGTGAGAGGGGGAGAGTGAGAGGGGGAGGTGGAGAGAGAGAGGGGAGAGTGAGAGGGAGAGTGGAGAGAGAGGGGGAGAGAGAGAGGGAGAGAGAGAGAGGGGAGAGTGAGAGTGGGAGAGAGAGAGGGGGAGAAAAGGGTGAGAGTGAGAGAGAGGGAGAGAGGGGGGGGGAGATGGGGGGAAGTGAGAGGG
Source organism: Babylonia areolata (assembly GCF_041734735.1). Classification (NCBI taxonomy): domain Eukaryota; kingdom Metazoa; phylum Mollusca; class Gastropoda; order Neogastropoda; family Buccinidae; genus Babylonia; species Babylonia areolata. Next base: position 43,397,758 of record NC_134882.1, read on the forward strand.
AGAGGGGAGAGAGAGGAGAGTGAGAGGGGGAGAGAGAGAGGGGGGAAGAGGGAGAGAGAGAGGGGAGAGAGTGAAAGGGGAAGAGGGAGAGAGAGAGGAGAGAGAGAGAGAGAGAGGGCGGGAGAGTGAGAGGGAGAGAGAGAGTGCGGAGAGAGGAAGAGAGAGATGAGGGGGGAGCAGAGGGGGAGAGAGAGAGAGGGAGAGGCTGGGGAGGGAGGGAGAGAGAGACATGACATGACATGATGATCTATTGTCAAAAGCATTCACAGCCATTTTGACAAGGGGGGGGGGGGTATGAGTGACGGGACAGGAAACCAAATCCCTCCTGCTCCGAAGCTCCTCTACCCTAATAATTCAAATGTGAGAGTTAGTACTTCACCAAAATGTACACAGTCACCAGTGTATATCGATAACATTCGCAGACCAAATCTGAGTTTAGCTCTCAGACTATTATCAAATTCATTACGGACCAAGTATTGTTCTGATGTCAAGTGCATATGCTTTAGTAACCTGACAATTGAGCATATAATTTTTCACTGTAGCTTGATGAAGCCTTTTGTACACGAAAGTGTGTCTTGACAAGTGACTGAGAACGTTGATGTTTTTGACTTTTTGCATTCATTATCAGTTGTTTCGCTTGTCAGTTTAACGACTTCTCTTTTACGAAGTCCTTTAAGTAATTTCCTGTAACTGTATTTAGAGGGGGTTTTTTTCTTCCAAATTTCACCTACATTTTTACCCTCATTTGCCCAGTTTCCCCCAACCCTCCATTCATCCACATCTCCCACCCCTTCTAACCGATAATACTCAGATGTATTCATAAATACTTTAACAAAATGTCTTCAATCACCGATATGTGTGATGGGACATTAAACCAAATCCCTCCTCCAAAGCTCCTCTACCCTTTATAACGATAACATTCAAATGGGAGAGTACCCTTTTAGACCCTTTTAAACGATAACATTCAAATAGAAGAGTTAGTACTTTATCCAAAATGTAAATAATCATCAGTATATGTGTGTGGCAGGACATTTAACCAAAATCCCTCCTCTGAAGCTTCCCTACCCATTTAAGCGATAGCATTTAAATGCGAGAGAAAGAACTTTGCCAAAATGTCTACAATCACCACTATGTGTGTGTGATGGGACATGAAACTAAATCCCTCCTCCTCAGGAGCTCCCCTACCCTATAAACGATAACATTCACATGGGAGAGTACCCTATTAAATATCATTCAAACGGAAGAGTACCCTATTAAATATCATTTAAATGGGAGAGTACCCTATAAAACGATAACATTCAAATGGGAGAGTACCCTTTTAAACGATAACATTCACATGGGAGAGTACCCTTTTAGACGATAACATTCACATGGGAGAGTACCCTTTTAGACGATAACATTCACATGGGAGAGTACCCTTTTACACGATAACATTCAAATGGGAGAGTACCCTTTTAAACGATTACATTCAAATGGGAGAGTACCCTTTTAGACGATAACATTCAAATGGGAGAGTACCCTTTTAGACGATAACATTCAAATGGGAGAGTACCCTTTTAGACGATAACATTCACATGGGAGAGTACCCTTTTAAACGATTACATTCAAATGGGAGAGTACCCTTTTAAACGATTACATTCAAATGGGAGAGTACCCTTTTAAACGATTACATTCAAATGGGAGAGTACCCTTTTAGACGATAACATTCAAATGGGAGAGTACCCTTTTAGACGATAACATTCACATGGGAGTGTACCCTTTTAAACGATTACATTCAAATGGGAGAGTACCCTTTTAGACGATAACATTCAAATGGGAGAGTACCCTATGAAACGATATCATTCAAATGGGAGAGTACCCGATTAAACGATATCATTCAAATGGGAGAGTACCCGATTAAACGATATCATTCAAATGGGAGAGTACCCGATTAAACGATAACATTCACATGGGAGAGTACCCCTCTAGACGATAACATTCACATGGGAGAGTACTTTATTACACGATATCATTCAAACGGGAGAGTACCCTATTAAATATCAATTAAATTGGAGAGTACCCTATGAAACGATATCATTCAAATGGGAGAGTACCCTATAAAACGATAACATTCAAACGGGAGAGTACCCTATTAAATATCATTTAAATGGGAGAGTACCCTATGAAACGATATCATTCAAATGGGAGAGTAAGCACCGAACCAAAATGTCTACAATCACCAGTATGTGCGTGTGATGGGACATTAAACCAAATCCCCCCCTCCTCCTCCTCCTCCTCCGAGGCTTACTCTGAGGGGACTGTTGATCGTGTCTTTCACGGTGGCGTCGAAGGAGACATCCAGGGGCCCGGGGAAGGACAGGGGGTCAGGCTTCAGGCTGAGGCTGTCGATGACGAACATCTCCTTGTCCTTCGGCAGACAGTTTACAAACTCGAAAGTCTGCAGTTGGACCTTCTTCATCTGCTGCACCTGAACGTGAAAAGCAAAGAGGTTCATACATGTGTTGGAGAGAGAGGGGCAGAGGTGGGGGAATGGAGGAAGGGTGTGGGGCGTTTGTGTATTTTTAGGTAGCGGCAGTCAAAATCTTTCTTTAGATGATACACAAAGTGGAAACTAATAGTTTTAGATTCGTCTGTTTTGAAACCAATAAATCAAAACAAAAATGTATTGTTTTATCTACATTTGTTCAAAAGTTATGGCTGACTTGTTTTAAGCGTGCACAGTAAATAAGTTCTTGCGATTTTGGTTTGAAGAGCCAAATTTGGTTGATCACATCATGAATATTTCCCAACAGATTAAGCAAATGTTTATCGTACAAAGTCTAAGTATTATAAAGAAACAGTACTGCACAGTACTGCAACTTACAACCCAATAGCAAATATACTATAGAAGATATTGCATGTCTAAACTGCCATTTTGTGTGATTTCGTGTTGGTCTGTCTGCAGTCAGACCTCAAAGTGAAACTAAGAGTCGTGGAGGTGGTATTTTGACTGATTGTGTATTGTACTCAATTGTATTATGGCAGGGGGGTGGGGTGGGGGGGGGGGGGGGCGTGTTGACAGCGATAGCGGCAATATCATATTCATTCAGATGTGTCACTTTTTTGCTCCGGAAGGTTCCGCGATCTGTTATTCACACACACACACACACACACACACACACACACAACAAACAAACAAACAAAAAAACAAAACCAACCTGTGAAGCTGTTATTGAACATGTTTCGGGAAAAAAAAGTTAGATTGGTAAATGACTACGACTTTATCCATTCGTCAAGCTTGTAGGTCCCGATGTGCATGCATGTGTGAGTGCGTTTGCCATGTGCGTGCGTGCGTGCGTGCGTGCTTGTGTGTGTGTGTGTGTGTGTGTGTGTGTGTGTGTATTTGTATGTTTGTGTGTGTGTGTGTGTGTGATGGGAGAGAAGGCAAACTTGCGCGTGTGTGCGTTCATGCGGGCGTATGTGCGCGCGAGCGAGTGTGTGTGTGTGTGTGTGTGTGTGTGTGTGTGTGCGCGCGCGCGCGGAGGGGGTTGAGGGGGTGGCGGTGGAGGGGGGTGGGGTGGGCAAGTGGGTGTGTTCGTCGTATCAAAGATAGCTTTTTATCACAAGTGACGATGAGAGCGCATGGTAAGCATGACTGATAAAGCACACCGTGTGTGTTAAATAATGCGAAGGTAACCGACCTATATCTCCTGCCTTTTGTTTCTGCGGCAGGTGTCCCCGAGTTATTGATCATGTGATGGCTGAATCATGACTGTCCGCCACACGCCATCGTGCTGACAGGGCACTGATAGCCATACTTATGTCAGTGCGCGCGCGCGCGCGCGCACACACACACACACACACACACACAGAGTCAGAGAGACAGAATCACATGACGACGCTTTGATAGTAGTGTCACATGAAAACGGGACATAATCCATTCTGAAGAACCCCCCACCCACGCACCCACTCACTTCCTCCACTCAGCTCACGCACAGGTACAGACGCTGACACAGACACATGCACGCGAGGGTTATAAATGCACATTAAACACACGCGTGCGCGCACACACAAACACACACCCACACACGCACGAGCGCGCGCGCGTGAAATAGCTGACATGTGTATAGTGGTAATTGTGAACAGCAAGATGAGGGACTTGCATAGGAAATCTCTCTCAGCACGTTTCAGCCGATCTCCCGTAAATCAGTGCTGCGTGACTGACTCAATTAAAAAAAACGGAGGATTTTATTTGAAAGGATGAAACCCACAGTGCCCATACATGCAGAACTTTTTTTTTCTTTTCTTTTTCTTTTCCTTTTTTTTTCGTTCAGATTGGCCATGACATTAACCACACCACTAAAATTATTTGGAAGAAGAAGAAAAAAAAAAGAAAGAAAGAAAAAGAAAAGAAAAAAGGTATTAAGAATGGTCAACATATTTTACTTTGTTCCGACGTCAGGAAGGGGAAAACGTCATCAGTGATTTCGTTTAAAAGCAGGCAGGTAAAAAAAATGTGAAAAAGGATACGAGGGTGGATGGGTGTGGAGGGGGGTGGGGGGGGGAGGAGGTTAAGAATCGCTTTGTCGACAAATTTCACCGTGTTTCATTTCGTAACAAGGAAAAAGAGGAATTTCGTTCCCAAGTACACAGGTGAAAAAAACAACAAACAAACAAAAAACAACAACAAACAAGAGAGGCAAGGCCTTCAAGACTCACTTGTGATAAAAAATTTAAAAAAAAGTCCCCTAGCATTAATTACAGAGTAATTTCCCTTTTTTTACTATCTGCACCAAAACGTTTGCAAAATAAATAAAAAATTCCATGCTTAGCAAAAGAAGTTCCTGTTTGAACAAAAAATGATAATAATGACTCCTCTTGTTGTTGTGTCAGAATAAGAGGTCAAAGTGCCAAGTTTAGAGAATACAAAAAAAATATATATATAACAGTAAATGCAGTTTGCATATAATTAGGCCTCTTTTTTTATTTTTTGTGCCCATCCTAGAGGTGCAATATTGTTTTAAACAAGATGACTGGAAAGAACTGAATTTTTCTTATTTTTATGCCAAAATTGGTGTCAACTGATTAAAAGTATTTGCAGAGAAAATGTCAATGTTAAAGTTTACCACGGACACACAGACACACGGACACACAGACACACACACACACACACACACACACACACACACACAGACAACCGAACACCGGGTTAAAACATAGACTCACTTTGTGTACACAAGTGAGTCAAAAAACCAAAGCAAAAAAAAACAACAACAACAACAAACCAGGAGAGATAATACAGGGGGCGGGGAGGGGGGGGGGTGAAGTATCTCTTTGTCGACAGATTTTTTTTTTCCCTTGTGCGGCTTGGTTACAAGGAAAATGGAAACTGAGGAAAATACGCCATCAGTGGATCCAAACACGAAACACAACAGAAATTGGCTTGGACCAGCTCTACATGTTTCCTCAACTGCAATGGGAACTCATTTACAGCTCAAACGTCTTTTGTCAAGGACAAACTACAGCTCACAGACCAGGAGGCAAGACTGCACTGTCTCTTAGTGCTGCTGCCTTGGGGACTAGCTGGTCTTTGAGGACCATCCCGACACCGACTGTCCTGAAACCCTCTTGTTTGAGAGAGTGGGTATGTAACTTGGGCAAGACACTCTCCACTTCAATCAAATTCTAGCCCAGATAGTCGGGACAGCAGTTGCCCCCTCTGCTGTTCTGACGGTCATAGTCGGACACGACTGACAATTATATATATATATATATATATATATATATATACGTTTTCGTCTCGACTTTGTATAAGATTTTCTTGTCGCCCTGTTCTTCATTAAATGTGGTGTGTTGTGATACGTTCGAAACAATAATACTGTAAATAAAATACAGTGCGTCCCCAAAGCCGAATCATCCGCCTTAGCAACAGAAGATAATCATTTCAGGAACCTTTCATCATCATGACACGATGGAAATATCAAATGAAACTGAACTCATGAAGTCACTTAACAATCATAAAACAAACAAACAACATAAAAACTAAATTCGCACTGGACCAGACAAAGAGATTATTCAGTATTATTTTATTCCGGTCACAGATGAACATTGTGAAGAGTTTCTCTGTGAAATGTGTGATGCAAAAGGGTTAACCATCAGTGCGTTTATCACAGAACACGTCCCTCGGCAGGTCAGGTCAGAAGAAATGTGTGATGATTATGACTATGAGAAAAAAGCAAAAAGGAGGCAAGGAGACAGCTCCTCAAACAAATTTTGCCATTAGTTTATCGACTAGATCCTTAGAGAGAGAGAGAGAGAGAGAGAGAGAGAGAGAGAGAGAGAGAGAGAGAGAGAGAGAGAGAGAGAGAGAGGAAGAGAGAGAGAGGCTGAGACTGAGACAGAGGGACAGACAGACAGAAAGAAAGGAAGAATGCTATGAAAGAAAGTGAAGGAGAGAAAAACAAAGAGAGAGAGAACGATAAAATGATCGGGGGAGGGACACACACACACACACACACACACACACACACACAGAGAGAGAGAGAGAGAGAGAGGCGCAGACACCTGACAGTTTGACACTTTAATATCTTTGGCTATAAGGTCCTCGTGACATGTGTGAATGCGTCAACATAATTATTCTTACATAAATAAACAGTATACTTAAGAAACGAATACAAAGGGAACAAATGCGGAAGCAAAACAAAAAGAAGGATCTTTCCTTGAAAAAAAAAAAAGAAAGAAAAAAGGTAGCAACTGACAGGTCATCCAAACGTAAAATAAACATTACAATCATGCGTCAGTGAAGTAAGTTTCAACTGGGTGTCTACAGAACAAAAAAAAGTCTTATCTAACTATTCAGTTCTCAGCTTTTTAAAAAGTGTTTTATTTCTAATAATCATAGCTTCTGAAACGAATTTTCCCATAAAGTTTGTCGACTCGCGATCCTCTGAGAGAGACAGAGACAGAGAGACAGACAGAGAGAGACAGGGAGACAGAGAGAAACAGAGACAGAGAGAGAGAGAGCAGCCATAATATAGTCTCTGAGTCTGGCAGAAGGGGCAGGAGGGGCGTGGGGGAGGCGGGGGGGGGGGGGGGGGGGGGGTAAAATTTAATACAAGCTAACTGCCACTTCTAACGACCAAGAAAAGTGTATGAAAATTCAAACAAACAAACAAACAAAAGTGGGGTTTTTTGTTTTTGTTTTTTTAACAATGTGTGATGCAAAAAAAAGCAAACAAAAAGAAAAAAAAAACGAAAAAAAAAAAAAACAAAAAAAAACGCCGCAGGACAGATTGGAGAAGGCTGGCAGTGACTTCAGGTGGGTGGACTTCTGAAGAGAATGTGTGGGTGCGGGGGATGGAGGAATGGTCCGGGGGAGGAAAGGAGTGTGGGGGGGAAGGGAGAATAAGTTAGGACCACAAGTCCAACACTGCCCTGTTATGGTAAACAGAGCTAGAACTCTGCTTGCTTGGTTGCTTGCTTTTTGTATTTTCTCCTTGGAAAGAATTAAGGTTCTCTTTTATTTTCAAGCTCAATTCTGACAATAGCTTTCACACCAAAATGCCGATCACATTCACCCAGAAGGAAACTAAAATACATAGCTAACTTACTGTACCATGATAAACAAACATAAATATATGTACTTATTTATTACAAACACACGTACAAACACGCAAACACTTAATCATAATTATGCGTACATAAACACATGCAGACAAACATAATTAAATTTAAATAGTATAGAAATACATACTTACATGTATACATGCTTAGAATGCATTCACCGCATTCACACACAAATGAATGAAAGAGAATATATAATTTTATATATATATATATATATATATATATATATATATACGGTTGATTTTGTTGTATTTATGTTGTTTTCAACTATTTCGTTCTGGGACTCTCTCTCTCTCTCTCTCTCTCTCTCTCTCTCTCTCTCTCTCTCTCATGCATAATTATGCTTATCAATGAAAGAGAGAGAGCGAGCGAGAGAGACAGAGAGAGAGAGAGAGAGAGAGAGAGAGAGAGAGAGAGAGAGAGAGAGAGAGCGTTTACATTCGCTCTGCTGCTGAAAAATGAATAAACAGATGAATGAAGGAATAAACGAAACAAGACAAACACACAGCTCCATGTTCGACAATCCAGACACAAGCATAATTAGGTTGTCTCCCATGACGGTACTCAAAACACACCATTCCCTCCTTTTCCTCCATTCAGATAAAAAATAAAATAACACGCCAGCACCCTACACAGTAAAAAGTGCCGCTATCTTGCCTTCTCAGCGGCTTATGAGTCAAGTAAAACAAACAGTGAAAAACCTTCAGACAAATGTGCTGTCTTTGTACAATCCATACAATTTCACGCATCATTGCTACACAAGTTTTCATGTCGTCTGCTCAGTCGAAGTTTTGTGGAATTGTGCAGACATTCGTTTTTTTTCTCTGCTTTAGAGTGAAATACTGGAAACAGTGCTCCTGCAGTGGTCACTGTAGCAGGCATTTTTGGATGTTGTGTGGACCTTGTGTAAATGTAAGTACTTGTGAAGAGCTTTATTTCGTAGTGAGAAATTCAAAACACCAACTGAAGCAGAACGTCTTGTCGCATGCTGTCAACAAGGACATGTAACTCTCAGTGTGTACGGACCGTCTGAACCTGACCAAAATCAGTGAATGGCCTAATTTACACACACACACACACACACACACACACACACACACATGCACGCACGCACGCACACGGAACACACACACACACACACACACACGCACACTGGGCACAGACGGCAAACGCGGCACTCACACATGCATACACATCGGGACCTACAAGCTTTACGTATGGACAAGCACACACACACACACACACACACACACACACACACACACACACAATTAATACTACACACATGCTACACGGCGCGACAGCGGCTTGTGGGGTCCCATGTTGACTGACACACAGAGCAAACACGCTGGCCTATATTTCGAACTAAACACATCGCGGAAAGCGTGTTTCAGTGAAAAAGGTCAATCAGCGTTACACATTCTTCGGATCGGAGGGCTTAGCTGAAACATGCCTACAAGCTTCCCTCATTGTTTCAAAAAGTTACTGGCAATAACACTGACTGGCTGGTTCATGCTCTGGAGCCCGGTCTTGAAATCTCGATCATTGTCTTGAAGTATCACTGAGATTAGTAAATCATCAGAAGAAGCAACATTGATTGAAAAGAAATCACGAATCCATTAGATGGTATTCGAATAAGCCGAACCAGTTTGTGTCCCAAACTCTCTCTCTCTATATATATATATCTGTGTGTGTGTGTGTGTGTGTGTGTGTGTGTGTGTGTGTGTGTGTGTGTGTGTGTGTGTGTGCACTTAACGTGCATAAGTTGTGTGTATCTGATGAATGGCACATGTGTGTGTGTGTGTGTGCGTTGTGTCTTTGTGTTGTGTGTACTACGGAAGTGAACGCGAAACCCCAACAGTAACTTTGTCAATGACCGGTTTTATCAGAAAACGAAGCCTCCCAACCCGTACACTCCCCCCAGGATTTTAACACCACATCTTACTCACAAGAGAAAAAAGATAATAATAATAACAACAACAATAATAATAAAGACACCAAAATCTCACCTCCGACTCCACTTCAAAAAAGAGCACAGAGGACGGCAGAGCAATACAACCAG
>NC_134882.1:43414924-43429924 GCF_041734735.1 Babylonia areolata
TCCCCTCCTCCCCTCCCCCACCAACCCCCACCCCTCGTGTGTTCACTCCTCTACCACCATCCTCCCCCTCCCCACCAACCCCCACCCCCCGTGTGTTCACTCTCTACCACCCTCCTCCCCCCTCCCCTCCCCACCAACCCCCACCCCTCGTGTGTTCACCCTCCTCCCCCCTCACCCCCCACCAACCCCCACCCCCCGTGTGTTCACTCTACCACCCTCCTCCCCCCTCCCCCCTCCCCTCCCCACCAACCCCCACCCCTCGTGTGTTCACTCTCTACCACCCTCCTCCCCCTCCCCCTCCCCTCCCACCAACCCCCCACCCCTCGTGTGTTCACTCTCTACCACCCTCCTCCCCCCTCCCCCTCCCCACCAACCCCCACCCCCCGTGTGTTCTCTCTCTACCACCCTCCTCCCCCTCTCCCCTCCCCTCCCCACCAACCCCCACCCCCGTGTGTTCTCTCTCTACCACCCTCCTCCCCCTCCCCTCCCCACCAACCCCCACCCCTCGTGTGTTCACTCTCTTCCACCCTCCCCCCCCCCTCCCCTCCCCACCAACCCCCACCCCCCGTGTGTTCACTCTCTTCCACCCTCCTACCCCCTTCCCTCTCCCCACCCCCCGTGTGTTCATCCTCCTCCCCCCTCACCCCCCCACCAACCCCCACCCCCCGTGTGTTCACTCTCTTCCACCCTCCTACCCCCCTTCCCTCTCCCCCCCCCCTGTGTGTTCATCCTCCTCCCCCCTCACCCTCCCACCAACCCCAACCCCCCGTGTGTTCTCTCTCTTCCACCCTCCTCCCCCCTCCCCTCTCCCCACCCCCCGTGTGTTCACTCTCTTCCACCCTCCTACCCCCTTCCCTCTCCCCACCCCCCGTGTGTTCTCTCTCTTCCACCCTCCTCCCCCCTTCCCTCTCCCCACCCCCCGTGTGTTCTCTCTCTTTCACACTCATCCTTTGTTTCACTCTGTTTTGGATTGGGGGAGAGGGAGTGCAGGGGAGGGGGGGGGGGGTGAGTGATAAATAGAACACTAACTGGTGAACTGGTTGAATGGTAAAATCACATCAGAGAGAGCCAGTAATTGAAATTTTAATTGTTTCAGACAGGAGTAGAATGTATTATCATATAAAAATGTTGCAATTTGAAGCAGATGGACCAAGAGAATTTGTAAATGAATGAGGTTAAGAAATTTTTTTCAGGAAAAAAAACCCAGGTCTCAGTTCTTTACAGCTGAAATGCTTAGAGTTTATTACATTGCTACAAATACCATTTACGTGAAAAGCTAACTTTATTTTGACAATATCAGTCTGTATAGTTAAGACAAATAAAACTGCAGGCAGGGAAGAAAAAAAAAAAGAAAGAAAAAAGGGTGGTGCTGTTAGTGTAGCGACGCGCTCTCCCCGGGGAAAGCAGCGCGAATTTGACACAGAGAAATCTGTTGTGACAAACACACAAATACATTCGACTTGTGAGTTTCAGTTTCAGTTTCAGTAGCTCAAGGAGGCGTCACTGCGTTCGGACAAATCCATACACGCTACACCACATCTGCCAAGCAGATGCCTGACCAGCAGCGTAACCCAACGCGCTTAGTCAGGCCTTGAGGGAAAAAAAAAGAAAAAAAAAGAAAGGTGAATAAATAATAGATAAGCTTACACAAATAAATAAATAAATAAATAAATAAATAATAACTATAATGTAAAAAAAAAAGAAAAAAAAGAGGTAGTAGAAAAAAAAGAAAAAAAAGAGGTAGTAGTAGTAAAAAAAAAAAAAGTAGTAGTAAAAAAAAAAAAAAAAGATTTTTTTCTGTAACTATATATGATCTTTTGTTGTTGTTTTCATAATTAAGGACCCGATTGATGTTTGGCGAGCGACAGCTCTGTCTGTAACTGGCACAGTCCCCAGTTTCAGTCTGCCCGCATGGTTCCAGCAGGTATTCTCCAGTAAAGAAAAACCCCTCTTGTCAGGAAAATGGGATGCGATGGGTTTTTTTTTTTGGTTTTTTTTTTTTAATTGCGCTGTGAATATTTATTGCACCATTTTTAGCGCTACGGTCTGCCCGCTCATTTCCACTCAGTCCGTTGTTTGTGCTTCTTGGTGTGTGTGTTTGTTAGTGTGTGTGTGTGTGTGTGTGTGTGTGTGTGTGTGTGTGTGTGTGTGTGTGTGTGCATATGTATATGCGTGTATGTGCGTGTGCGCTTGATTGCGTCTCTGTATGTGTGCGTATGTGTGTCTGCTCGGGCGTGCGTACGTGTGCCTGTGTGTGGATCACAACACACGCAATCCGGTGTGTTTTTGACCCAGTACGCGCACATATGTGTACATATACTCGCTTACGCGTACGCGTACGCGTTTGAAAACCCTGGCAGATCGTGTAACGGTTTGGTGTTTGACGATTGAAGCTGAGGATAATGGGCAGATATCGTGTGTTGCAGAAGTGTAATTCCACACAGACATGATTGGGGGGTAGGTGTCCCGTTCTCTGTTCAACCCTCTCTGTGTGATCCTTGCCAACTCCTCTCTTTTGTTGTATGGGCCTCACAATGTGACGAGTCCCCCACCCCCGCCATGCCCCCACCCACCTGCACCCCCCACCTACCCTGTTGTATCTGCAGTGTTGCACAGCACGGGTACCCAGTGAGTCAGTTCATTGTTCAGTGTGCTGTATCCCCCCCACCTGTCAGCCTTCTCCAAAGCGCTGGCTGTGCTGCCATTGAGCAACTCGTCGTTCTCAACTTTTTCGTTACGTGTTGTTGTTTTTATTTTTACGCCACTGTCCAGTGGTATTTCAGTTGGAGTCCAGCTGACCAGATAGTCCGGACAACAGTTGCATCCTCTTCTGTTGTGAAGGTCACTGGCTGGCGGACACGACTGACTTTGATGCACCCAAAGGTTTTTAGATGTAACGCTGGGTTTTCGCCGCCACGCGTTTGTGTACTGTTTTTGATTTGGGAACTTCGTTTTCTGTAGACCGTGTTCGTTGGGTGATAGAAATGAAGCACCACAAAGGAATAACAGTCTGTCACGAATTATGTACATGATTAGAAAAAACCGGAGAAAAAAACAACAACAACATCCCTTCATCTGTTCGTCTGTCCATTCACCCAGTGATTCTGTTACCGTCAAATGTCACTAAGCCGCAGTTTGCATTCTCCACGTCAAGGCACGGATGTATAACCTGCTTGCTCCCTTCATGGGACGTGCATTTGACATGAACACCACGTGAGAAAGGAGGGATTTTGATCCAAAGAAGGAGGGCAACCGACCTGAATCTTTCATTTTTGAATTAGTTTTTTTTGTTTGTTTTTTTCAGTCCGGAAAAACACACAGATGCGCCTCGCACTTCAAATTTCAAAAAGAGATATAGTTTCGTGGAGACGATTTCAAGTGTGGTGTTGAAACTGTGTGTGTGTGGGGGGGGGGGGGGGGGGGGAGCTGCTGGTATTAACACGGTGTTGTGTTGTGTTGTGCTGTGTTGTGCTGTGTTGTGCTGTGCTGTGCTGTGCTGTGCTGTGCTGTGTTGTGTTGTGTTGTGCTGTGCTGTGCTGTGCTGTGCTGTGCTGTGTTGTGTTGTGTTGTGCTGTGCTGTGCTGTGCTGTGTTGTGTTGTGTTGTGTTGTGTTGTGTTGTGCTGTGCTGTGCTGTGCTGTGCTGTGCTGTGTTGTGTTGTGTTATGTTTTGTTGTGTTGTGCTGTGCTGTGCTGTGCTGTGTTGTGCTGTGCTGTGCTGTGCTGTGTTGTGTTGTGTTGTGTTGTGTTGTGCTGTGCTGTGTTGTGCTGTGCTGTGCTGTGCTGTGTTGTGCTGTGCTGTGCTGTGCTTTGCTGTGCTGTGTTGTGCTGTGCTGTGCTGTGTTGTGTTATGTTGTGCTGTGTTGTGCCATCTCCAGAAAGCAAGATGCCGCTGTGCAAGGTTGGGTCCCAGAGCACCATGGCGTTCGTGAGGTGCGGCAGTGTTTGCCAGGTACGTATAACTTACCTTGACACTGATGCCTGTAACGTCTTGTTGACGATGACGATGACAATGACGATGATGATGGTCTCGTGTGTGATATCTTTGTTTTTAAAACCTCTGTCTGTCTGTCTCTCTGTCTGTCTCTCTGTCTGCCTTTCTTTCTGTTTGTCTGTCTGTCTGTCTCACTGTGTCTGTCTCTCTCTTTCTCTCTCTAGTGTGTGTGTCCGTGTCTTTGCCTGTGACGCCTGTAACGTCTTGTTGACGATGACGATGACAATGACGATGATAATGGTCTCATGTGTGATATCTTTGTTTTTAAAACCTCTGTCTGTCTATCTGTCTGTCTGTCTGTCTGTCTGTCAGTCTGTCTCTCTCTCTCTCCTTCCCATCTCTTGTGTGTGTGTGTCTGTGTCTCTGTCTTTGTTTCTGTCTGTCTGTCTGTCTCTCTGTCTCTCTCTCTCTGCTCTCTCTCTGCTCTCTCTCTCTCTCTGCTCTCTCTCTCTCTCTGTCTCTCTCTCTCTCCCCCCCCCTCCCGTCTCTCTATCGTGTGTGTGTCTGTGTCCGTGTTTTTGTTTCCGTCTCTCTCTGTCTCTGTCTCTCTCTCTCTCTGTCTCTCCCCACCCACCCACCCTCTCTCTCTCTCTCTCTCTCTCTATCTATCGATATTCTTTTTATTGCCCAAACGGTTGTTTACATACTCTGAACCGATTGCCAGCGTCTGTTGCAAATGAATCTCCATTGATGTGGGCCAAACGCCTGATCAATATAGAGTCATATACAGTCATATTCGCAGACCTTTCGTATTCGTATTCTCTTTGCCTCTGTTTGTCTGTCTGTTTGTCTGTCTGTCTGTCTGTCTCTCTCTCTCTCTTTCTGTAATTCACGCACATGCACGCTCTCACTCTGTCTGTCTGTCTCCGTCTCTGCCTCTCTCTCTCTTTCTGTAATTCACGCACACGCACGCTCTCACTCTGTCTGTCTGTCTCCGTCTCTGCCTTTCTCTCTCTCTCTCTTTCTCTCTCTCTCTCTCTACACACGCACGCACACAAATATACATGGGGTACATATACACACACACACGCTCGCGTGCTCGCAGGTACATACGCAGGGAGGCGTGAACACTCTCACACACACACAGACACACACAGACACACAGACACAGCCATACACACACACACACACACACACACACACACACACACACACACACACACACACACACACACAGCCACACACACGCACACACATACAAGCACGCACAAACGCACGCACATATTATGCACATATTATGCATCATCACCATCATCATCATCGTCAACACCACCACCATCATTATCACCACCACCATCATCATCATCATCATCACCATCATCATCACCAACATCATGACATCACCACCACCACCACCACCACCACCATCATCGTCATC
The DNA here is from genome assembly GCF_041734735.1 of Babylonia areolata. Classification (NCBI taxonomy): domain Eukaryota; kingdom Metazoa; phylum Mollusca; class Gastropoda; order Neogastropoda; family Buccinidae; genus Babylonia; species Babylonia areolata. Next base: position 43,420,295 of record NC_134882.1, read on the forward strand.
ATCACTGTTCATACCCCGATCACTATAACGGCAATGGAGTCACCACAATACACTTATCACCTACAGGTACAGTTATAGGTAAGTTCACCTGACACCTGGCACCCAATCAGCACACACCTGTAAGACAGGTTAGAGGGGGCCGACAGAGTGCCAGACACTGTGTCCTGCAGGCAGGATTAAGGGCTGGCTTTGTCTTCAGGGTGCTAACATACGTCATGTGTCATTAACTCATGCGTCACTCAGTTTCTCGGGTAATTAGTACCGTTAGCATTTTCTTCTTCTTTTTCTTCTTCTTCTTTTCTTACGCTTGGTGGCTGAGCATGTAATCAGCTGTGTTAAAAGACATTATTATAAGTGTTCCGCCCCCCCCCCCCCCCCATGCCCCCCTCCAGACACAGACACGTGCGCGCGCTCGCATGCACATACTTGTACACATACACACGCGCGCCTGTGCGCGCTCGCACACACACACACACACACACACACACACACACACACACACACACACACACACACACGAGCGCGCGGACAGCCCCAAAGGCTGCACTGAAAACCTATGGCTCCAGAAGGCATAGTTCTTTTACAAAGTCACTCTACAAAAGTCTGAGTTCTCCGTCGCTGTGTATTAACAGTAATTTGCTGACTGATTGACGGCAGAGCAATCAATGCGTGGCATCTGGTGTAAAGTTCCTGTTCCCCCCCTGTCCCCCGCTCCCCGGCCACACAGAGAGAGAGAGAGAGAGACAGAGACAGAGAGAGAGAGAGAGACAGAGACAGAGAGAGAGAGAGACAGAGAGAGACAGAGACACAGAGACAGAGACAGATACAAAATTACAGACATCCAGACAATTGTAATGACTGCCAATCATTTGTGTGTGTGTGTGTGTGTGTGTGTGTGTGTGTGTGTGTGTGTGTGTGTGTGTGTGTGTGTGTGCGTGTGCCTCTGTGTGTGTGTGTGTGTGTGTGTGTGTGTGTGTGTGTGTGTGTGTGTGTGTGTGCCTCTGTGTGTGTGTGTGTGTGTGTGTGTGTGTGTGTGTGACTGACAGAGACAGAGAAAATGAATGAATGAATGAATGAATGAATGAATGAATCTTTTATTTTTCAACGGTGGAGATATTTAGCACACTGGCCGACTTCATTTTGTTGTAGAGAGACACAGACACATACACATTATAAGTATCACAGATATTCTCTGTACAAGTATAACGCAGCGTAGAGAGAGAGGGAGAGAGAGAGACAGAGACAGAGACAGAGACACGGAGAGAAAGAGACACTTTGACACTTTGACACTTTATTGTCATTACCTGCAAGGGTCTATTGACAAGGGGAGGGACGGGTTATTTTTGTTTAACACAAGAATAGCAGAACACATTCTGCTCGATCCAGTAGTACCTCTCACATACCCTCTCACATTCTTTTTCAAAGTTCCTCAAATTTAAACAAACGAAATAAACACTTAGAAAATAAAATAAAAAGGAATAATATAACCAAACTCAGCCACCCATTCTGTTGTGTTGTTATGTAATTTATCGGTATTTACTTATCATCAGAACACACACAAAACTAGATACTACACATGATTATTTTCCTCGTTATTACCGTTATTGTTATCGTTAATAAGGTTATGTCTTAATGTGTAAGCTTCTGCAATAAATTTCGCTATCGACTGTATTATAACTTCATCATCAGACGATAAAGCAGCAACGAGATCATGTCTTTTAGCAATATCTAACTCAAAGAATGCACTTTTTTTTTCTCAGTTCATCATATGACTTACACTGAAACAGGAAATGTATTTCATCAGGAGAGAAAGAGAGAGAGAGAGAGAGAGAGAGAGAGAGAGAGAGCGGTGGGAGGGGGATGGTGGTGGTGGTGGGGGGGGGGGGGGGGGGGGGGGGCGAAGAGGTGTATCGACAGCAAACTGCACTGTAAAATCAATGTCTGATTCCCTCTTGCAAGGCCATGTATCAGATCAAAGAGGAGTTAGGGGAGTTTCAGTTTCAGTTTCAGTAGCCCCAAGGAGGCGTCACTGCGTTCGGCGGACAAATCCATATACGCTACACCACATCTGCCAAGCAGATGCCTGACCAGCAGCGTAACCCAACGCGCTTAGTCAGGCCTTGAGAAAAAGAAAAAAAAAAGGTGAATAAATAATAGATAAGCGTACATAAATAAGTAAATAAATAAAGAAAGAAATAATAATTATAATATATAAAAAAGGGAAAAGTTAGGGGGGGGGGAAAGGGAAAAGTAAAAAGACACAACAAAACAGAAAACGGGAAGAAAGAAAAGAAGAAAAATCCAGTGAAAGCTGCAGCCTTATTTGTGTTATCGTCTTCAGTTTCAGCGTCAATGTGATGATTTGCCTTATTATGGAGATATCCATGCCAGTGGCACTCGATAAGACTGCCGTAACTATAAGGTGTGTGTGTGTGTGTGTGTGTGTGTGTGTGTGTGTGTGTGTGTGTGTGTGTGTGTGTGTGTGTGTGTGTGTGTGCGTGTGCCTCTGTGTGTGTGTGTGTGTGTGTGTGTGTGTGTGTGTGTGTGTGTGTGCGGACGCGAGTGTGTATGTGTGCAAGTGTCTGTCTGTGTGTGTGTGTGTCTGTGTCTTTGTCTCTGTGTGTGTGGTTGTGCGTGTAGTGGGGAATCCGTGGGGTGAAGGTGGGGTTGAGGGGTAGAGGGGGAGCAGAGAAAGAGAGGGTGGGTGGGCACGTAGGATTGGGCTGAGTGGGGGTAGGGGGCTGTGGAGGAATCTGGCACATCAGGGGAAATAATCAGGAAAAGAAGGGAGAAAATCGTCAGAAAGGAAAAGCCCTGTAGCGTGCTTTCATGTTGGACAACAGCCCCAACACTACGCGAAACAGTAGAAAAATTTTTTTTTTTAACCCTAACTGATTGTTTAGCATTGAGTGTTACTAACTTCAACATATAAAAGAGGATGAAAAAGAAATACAGTGATAAAAAACCTCTCTCTCCAGCTCGATTTCTCAAAGTTATTGCAACACGAACACACACGTGTAGGTTACGAATCCTCTTTGCTGTTCTTTCTGTTCGCCAGCTTCCTTTGCTTGTATCTATTCATTTCTTTCTTTCTTCTTCTTCTTCTTTCCGTTCTGTGTCTTGCTGCCCCATGATCTTCTGCTCATTCCGAGTCCCCAATACACTGCCACACCCGGGTTCGTCTATCACAGTCCTAGCGTTGGCAATCCACAGGGAAACATTGATGCTAGGTCGTCAGGAGGCCACACACCAGAGGAGGTCCTGCACTGCTTATGAGTCACTTCGGTGGTGCTCGGTAATGCCTGCTCTGATTTATCATACAAAGGACACCGCGTTCTAAGCCGGCCCCATACTGACGACAAAATAATCGCATAGTCGCGGAGCCAGACTACTGAAGTGGTTCCCTTCAGAGTGGAGACCGCCACCACGTCCCTCCAACGACAGTTCTCCATGAATCTGCTGACACCGATGACACTGACAGTACACAGCCTAAGCATGGAAGTTGAGGGTGGGATGGAAACTGGTGTCATCATCAGTGCAGGGCATGAAAGGCTCACAGAATTGGGGACCGTTTTCTTTTCCCTGTTGATGAGGAGTCAGGATGATGATGACAAAACGATGTTGCTATGGAGGCCAATTTCATTCTAGAGTGTCAGTTCGACGCGCGGCAAAAGCTACCTGTGGAGATTACCTTTACGATGTGTGTGTGTGTGTGTGTGTGTGTGTGTGTGTGTGTGTGTGTGTGTGTGAGCGCGCGTGCGAGCAATTGAACATCGCCCTCTTTCTATATTTTATTTTAGTTTTTAAGTGTTATTGGGACTGTTTCTGAACAGCTGACTGTTTCTGAACAGCTTGCTGTTTCCCGTTGTCGCATTTATATCAGTGCGAACACTGTTCAGCATTCCCTTCAACAGATTCGTTTACAATGGTGACACTCATAAATTCTCAGTTCAGCGTAACTTTGGAATAAGTCTAACTGAATCTTGTAATCCCTGGCACAAAGAAGTACATGACATTTAGCAGCCAGTGAACAATCATACATTAATGTAAGCACAACTGAAGTTCTTGTTATTTCTGGAACCGACAGAACAGTGGAGTGGTGGCCTAGAGATAACGCGTCCGCCAAGGAAGCGAGAGAATCTGAGCGCGCTGGTTCGAATCACGGCTCAGTCGCCAATATTTTCTCCACCTCCACTAGACCTTGAGTAGTGGTCTGGATGCTAGTCATTCGGATGAGACGATAAATCGAGGTCCCGTGTGCAGCATGCACTTAGCGCATGTAAAAAAAAAAAAAAAAAAAAGACCCACGGCAACAAGAGGGTTGTTCCTGGCAAAATTCTGCAGAAAAATCCACTTCGATGGGAAAAACAAATAAAAGTGCACGCAGGAAAAAAAATACAAAAAAATGGATGGCGCTTTCAGTGTAGTGACGTGCTCTCCCTGTGGAGAGCAGCTTCGAATTTCACACAGAGAAATCTGTTGTGACAAAAAAGAGAAATGCAAATACAAAAAATACAAACAGAGGACTGGGAAATGATCACATCCTATTGTTTGTTGATTGAAATTCCCATGCTCTCAGTGTCTATAATTGTAGCTGGCAGATATTTGAAATGCACTTTAATCCATTTTTCAGAACTGAAAATGGTAATGGTCTACTTCAATGTATGCCCATGGAGGTTTGAAAGGCATTTTCATCACTTCTTCGTTAATAGATAAGTCTGATTTTTCGGTTTCGGTTTTTGGGTTTTATTTGTAAGAAAGCTGGTAAAACTTTATCCATAGAGAGATGCCCTGATGACGCTTTTCATGGTTGAAGGATGTCCACGTGACACTGAATATAGGTCAAGTCACACTTCCATTGGGGAAAAAATGTGACTTCCGGGGTTTTTTAGGGGTGGGGGGTGGGGTTCGTCGCACTGATCACTGAGCCAGGTAAATAATACTTTTGGAGGTTTTGTCACCATCCTGTCAGAGATTCTTAGATGTATCAGTAAAGATCCTTGGGCTGAACGTAGTTCATTCTGATCAATGAAATCAACGTTGTGGAAGAATCATCGGCGGCAAATATGGTAAAATTATTTGAAGATGATAGATAATAACGCATGTTGATGGATTGAAGAGAGTCAGATCGACAGATGGGATAGGGTTGAGACGGATGAATGGGCAGCTGGGTCAAATACATGTTCTCTCTCTCTCTCTCCCCTCTCTCTCTCTCTCTCTCTCTCTCTCTCTCTCTCTGTCTCTCTGTGTGTGTCTCTGTCTGGCATGTATGTATTTCTATAACCTTTTGTTATCTTGTGAACATTTTGATTTCATTTCTCTTTGCCCTGAGGACTGGATGTAAAAAAAAAAAAAAAAAGCAAATGCATGCTTATTCCATTTCCCTCATTAAAAAAAAAGATTCGTTCGTTCGTTCTCTGTCTGTCTGTCTGTCTGTCTGTCTGTCTGTCTGTCTGTCTGTCTGTCTGTCTCTCTCTCTCTCTCTCTCTCTCTCAAACATGCAAAGTGAGTTGGCAGGCATGGGGGTGAGGGTGGGGGTGGGGAGGTGGGGGAGGGGGGGGGGGGGGGGGCGTTGAAGAAGGAAAATAAGATCGAGTGCTTACAGACTGATTCTGAACTGATGAGGTTTTAGAGAAGAGCGAAGGGTAGAGACGGAGCCAGATGAACGGATATGACGTTGACGGTTGTTCCACACATCATGAGCAGCAAAGAGGAAAGAGCGTTCAGCATAGGTTCTTTTATTGATGCGAGGAATTTTTCAGGTGGTAACAGCCAGAGGAAGAGAGTGTTTCACATCCCTGTCATGTCAGTCTCTGCTCAAACACGGCGACACAGACTCACGGTGTATAATGATTATCTCCCCGCCAGGCATCTTGGAAGATATTAACCGCACAATTGACGTTATTGCCGTTAGCGCCGCTCGTCACTAACTCCAAACAAACAGTCCCGACTCGTCCAAGCGTGACTCTTCAAGTCCGTGGCGACACTTCACAGACTTCTGGCCAGGAATCACACCCGCCACAGCCAACCACTGTGGTCACCGATCAGCCATGAAACTATGAAACCAGAGCACACCCCTTCAGGCTGCTAGCGGATTAAGGTTGTGAAGAATCAACGCCGGCGTCGTGAAAAAAACAGAAGAAGAAAAAAGAAGAAAAAACAGACCCCACTAAGTTTGCCTTCAGGCCTGGTTGCTACTCTTACAACTTTCCAGCGTCACATAAACCCGTGCCAAGTTCTCCTTGCTTTATGATTGGTTGTCAGTAGTCGTCATCCTGTGGGCTCGACCAATCAGCGAGGGGGTTGGAGTCGGACACGGATGGCTGCCGCGTGTCAGAGGGATCTAACCTCACCCACCTTTATGGTAGAGGTGACAAGGTGTATAATGATATTTGCATGTGGACTGTTGAGATCTGGGTTCCAAGGAGCAGGTTTGTACACCGATCGCCGTGGACGCGGCGCTGTGTGTGTGTGTGTGTGTGTGTGTGTGTGTGTGCGTGTGTGTGTGTACGGCATTCGCTACAGTCGGCATACGTGCGAGTCCAATGTAACAGTGCTAACAGGCCTGCAAACAAGTACTTCTTGGTTGCGCTTCCAGTCATTCTGACAAACACTTGTGTGACCTGTTGTGTATTTCTTTTTTTTCTGGACCAGGCGTGGTGTTCTTTGGCAAGGTGAGTGCTTTTTTTTTCTTCTTCTCTCTCCAAGAATGAATATTTGTCTTATCAATATAAGAATGGTTCTTTATTTCTTTTCTCTTTTTTTTTTCTTTCTCTCTCCATTGACTGCGAGCTACTCTTGCTAATTTATATATATATATATATATATATATATATATAAATCCCTCCCCTGCCCTCCGAAAAAATCAAGGTTGTGTGGGTGAGCTCCGTAGATGATTCTGTCCGTTCCTGTCTTGTCTGTGGATCTGCTGGCTGGTTTGGCTGTCTGGCTGTCGGTCTGTCTACATGTCTGTGAATAAATGAAGATATATACCATGTCTATCACACACACACACACACACACACACACACACACACACACACACACACATATATATATATATATATATAGAGAGAGAGAGAGAGAGAGAGAGAGATGTATATATGTATATATGTATGCGTGTGTATGTGTGCCTGCGTATGTATCTTCTCTCTCTCTCTCTCTCTCTCGTTAATCTTGCTTCGTTCTTTGGCAATCTGATTCGTGTGTGTGCGCGCACGCACGTGTGTGTGTGTGTGTGTGTGTGTGTGTGTGTGTGTGTGTGTGTGTGTGTGTGTGTGTGTGTGTGTGCTTTTGGGTGTGTACGTGTGGATGGTTTGGTGGATAGGTGTGTGTGTGTGTGGGTATAATGAAGGACAAGGCCGGGAAGTATTTGTTGACTTCAAAAGAAACCAGATGTAATTTACTTTACCCAGAGGCTCATGTGCTTTACCCCCCATAGCCCTGACACTCCCCTGCCCCCTACCTCTTATGGCTACCTTTCGTTGCAATCTAGTAGTGGTAGTAGTAGTAGAAGTAGTAGTAGTAGTAGCAGTAGTAGTGGGAGAAGTGGAGGTGGTAGTAGTAGCAGCAATAGTAATATTTGTAGAAGTTGTATTTGTGCCAAAAGTAACATAATGTCGTCATACTTCTTTTCACAACCGTTGTTTTGCGTGATAGATAGACAGATATACAAATCGATTGATAGACAACACACACACACACACACACACACACACACACACACACACACACACACATATATATATATATATATAGAGAGAGAGAGAGAGAGAGAGAGAGAGAGAGAGAGGGAGAGAGAGGGGAGAGTGAGAGAGAGGGAGAGAGAGAGTCCAGTTCATTAAACCACAAAATCATATTTCAAGAAGAAAACTACTGTAAGCATGCCCGTTTAAAGGCGACAAGTACACTCCAAGAGGGAAAGCAGAGAAAGTTAACTTCTTGAATTTTAAATAGTTTACTTCTTTTTTTTTAAAGACATTTATTTATTTCATGGGTTGATTGATTGATTGGGTAGTAGGTTGTGTATCATTATCATCATTTCCAAATAAATCTGGTGCTTCAATCGTTCGGCTATTGCGCACGTCACTAACAGAATACCGAAAAACAAAATTAGAACTGTTGAAGATGTCAGTAAATCATCCACTTATTCAATCAGTCGACCAACCAACCAGTCAATCAATCATTCAAACAGAACAGAAAAAAATAGAAAAGGAAACGAGAAGTTACGTACCATTCAAAAGCCGGCTTCCAAAAAGAAACAAGAAGATATGTTCCATTCAAAAGCCGGCTTCCAAAAAGAAACAAGATGATGCCTTTCATTCAAAAGCCGGCTTCCAAAAAGAAACAAGATGATGCCTTTCATTCAAAAGCCGGCTTCCAAAAAGAAACAAGAAGATACGTTCCATTCAAGAGCCGGCTTCCAAAAAGAAACAAGATGATATGTTCCATTCAAAAGCCGACTTCCAAAAAGAAACAGGAGGATATGTTCCATTCAAAAGCCGGCTTCCAAAAAGAAACAAGATGATATGTTCCATTCAAAAGCCGACTTCCAAAAAGAAACAAGATGACATGTTCCATTCAAAAGCCGGCTTCCAAAAAGAAACAAGATGATGCCTTCCATTCAAAAGCCGGCTTCCATAAAGAAACAAGATGATGCCTTCCATTCAAAAGCCGGCTTCCAAAAAGAAACAAGATGATATGTTTCATTCAAAAGCCGGCTTCCAAAAAGAAACAAGAAGATACGTTCCATTCAAGAGGCGGTTTCCAAAAAGAAACAAGATGATATGTTCCATATGTTCCATTCAAGAGCCGGCTTCCAAAAAGAAACAAGATGATATGTTCCATTCAAAAGCCGGCTTCCAAAAAGAAACAAGATGATATGTTCCATTCAAGAGCCGGTTTCCAAAAAGAACCAAGATGATATGTTCCATATGTTCCATTCAAGAGTCGGCTTCCAAAAAGAAACAAGAAGATACGTTCCATCCAAAAGCCGGTTTCCAAAAAGAAACAACATGATATGTTCCATTCAAGGGCCGGTTTCCAAAAAGAAACAAGATGATATGTTTCATTCAAGAGCCGGCTTCCAAAAAGAAACAACATGATATGTTCCATCCAAAAGCCGGTTTCCAAAAAGAAACAACATGATATGTTCCATTCAAGAGCCGGTTTCCAAAAAGAAACAAGATGATATGTTTCATTCAAGAGCCGGCTTCCAAAAAGAAACAAGATGATATGTTTCATTCAAGAGCCGGCTTCCAAAAAGAATCAAGAGATGTTCCAATCAAAAGCCGGTTTCATCTGCTTTTTTTTAACCGGATGTACGATGTCGGGATGGGGAGAAGGGGGTGAGGAGGGGTGGGGGGAGTGGAGCGGTAGAAGGGGGAGAGAGGAGGGTGGTGGTGGGTAAGTATAAAAGTACAAATATCTATCAAAATAATCTTATATAATCATAATTATGGAGTTTGGCCTTGTGGTAACGCGTCTGTCTTGGAATTGAAGTGAAAGAATAAGAGCGCTCTAGGTTGATTCCTACACTCGCCCAGTATGTTCTCCCCTTTAACTGGACTTTAAATGGTGAATGGTCTGGACGCTATTCATTCGGATTAGACGATAAGTCGAGTTCCCACG
>NC_134882.1:43437424-43452424 GCF_041734735.1 Babylonia areolata
TGTGTTGTGAATGTGAGATTGTGCGCATGTGTATTGTATTGTGAATGTCAGTGTGTGTGCATGTGTATTGTGAATGTGAGATTGCGTGCATGTGTATTGTGAATTTGAGTGTGTGTGCATGTGTGTTGTGAATGTGAGTGTGTGTGCATGTGTGTTGTGAATGTGAGATTGTGTGCATGTGTATTGTGAATGTGAGATTGTGTGCATGTGTATTTGAATGTGAGTGTGTGTGCATGTGTATTTGAATGTGAGTGTGTGTGCATGTGTATTGTGAATGTGAGATTGTGTGCATGTGTATTGTGAATGTGAGTGTGTGTGTATGTGTATTGTGAATGTGAGATTGTGTGCATGTGTATTGTGAATGTGAGATGGTGTGCATGTGTATTGTGAATGTGAGATGGTGTGCATGTGTATTGTGAGTGTGTGTGCATGTGTATTGTGAATGTGAGATTGTGTGCATGTGTATTGTGAATGTGAGATTGTGTGCATGTGTATTGTGAATGTGAGTGTGTGTGCATGTGTATTGTGAATGTGAGTGTGTGTGCATGTGTATTGTGAATGTGAGATTGCGTGCATGTGTATTGTGAATGTGAGTGTGTGTGCATGTGTGTTGTGAATGTGAGATTGTGTGCATATGTATTGTGAATGTGAGATTGTGTGCATGTGTATTGTATTGTGAATGTGAGTGTGTGTGCATGTGTATTGTGAATGTGAGTTTGTGTGCATGTGTTTTGTGAATGTGAGTGTGTGTATATGTGTATTGTGAATGTGAGATTGCGTGCATGTGTATTGTGAATGTGAGTGTGTGTGCATGTGTGTTGTGAATGTGAGATTGTGTGCATGTGTATTGTGAATGTGAGTGTGTGTGCATGTGTATTGTGAATGTGAGATTGTGTGTATGTGTATTGTGAATGTGAGATTGTGTGCATGTGTATTGTGAATGTGAGATTGTGTGCATGTGTATTGTGAATGTGAGATTGTGTGCATGTGTATTGTGAATGTGAGATGGTGTGCATATGTATTGTGAATGTGAGATTGTGTGCATGTGGGTTGTGAATGTGAGATTGTGTGCATGTGTATACTGAGTGTGATATTGTCTGCATGTGTACTGTGAGTGTGAGATGGTGTGCATGTGTACAGTTAGTTTCTGTCCTCTCATGTTAAATGCTTTTCGATATGGTAATATGTATTTTTTTTACCAAAGATTCTCTTGATTCCCCACAACCACCCCCCAGCCCCCGTATTTGCAGTGACAGCGCTGTCGTATGTTTTTGATGTACATGCTGTTTCAGTTTGCATGTAGAAAGCCTGTTGTCTGACTTGTGTTCTTCGCGTTGGAGATTCCTTTTTTTTTTTAATTGAGTGGAACTGGGGGACAGTGTGATTCGCTGGCCATGAATAGAAAGAAGCAGAGGTGTGGAGAGGGGGTGGGTGTGGGGTGTGGAGAGGGCGTTCATTCGTCACCCCCCATCCACCACGCTGTCCCGTGACATGTGCCGAGGTTTCTGCACGAAGCACAGTCAGGGTGCACAAAGTGTGGGACGCTCGCGGTACTTCGGACTCATTTCAGTCCACCTTGCCCGGCCTTCTGTTTATCCGTCTGTCTGTCTGTCTGTCTGTCTGTCGGTCTGTTGGTCTGACTGTCCCCATCAGGTTGTTTCTGTGTGGGGGGGGTTTGGGGGTGGGGGTGGGGGTATGTGTTTATTTGAGAGAGAACAAGAACAAGAACAAAAACTTTAATCTCCAGGCCTCCGGCCCCTAGAGAGAGAGAGAGAAATTCGGGTGATTTATTCAAAAAAGACCATACCCTTCAAGAAGACAGAGAGAGAGAGAGAGAGAGAGAGAGAGAGAGAGAGAGAGAGAGAGAGATTCGGGTGATTTGAGAGAGAGAGGGCACATGTGTGTGTGTGTGTGTGTGTGTGTGTGTGTGTGTGTGTGTGTGTGTGTGTGTGTGTGTGTGTGTGTGTGTGTGTGTGTGTGTGTGTGTGTGTGTGTGTGTGTGTGTGTGTGTGTAGTTTGTGACGCGTCCGCATAGTGTTAAATTTGAGACAACCGATATGACTTTCTAACGTTTCACACAATTTCTGGTTTTCTGTTGTCTATGTCTTTGTCTGTCTGTCTGTGTCTCTTTCTTGCTTTCCTTCTTTCCTTCTTTCTCTCTCCTTTCTCTCCTATTCACCACCCGTCTCTGTGATATCAGACAGTGGTTTTCTGTTCCTTTCATTGTGCGTGTTGAGAAAGTGATATTCCTTCCTCCCTTCGCTTCTTTCTTTCTTTCTTTCTTTCCTTTCACCGTTCTCTCTTCATTGGATCCATCTTACAACGATGTCTTTGGCTCCGGGCAAGCCAAAGAAAGCAAAGCTAGGTTAATTCATTTACTTTTTTAAAAGTCGTGTATTTACCTTGTAACCTACAGTGTGTTGAAATTTGTGCCAATATAATACAAGAAATCGATCTCCCGACTGTAGATGTATTCACTAGGAAGCATATCATATACAGTGTACTGTTGTGTGAGAATTCGAACCCGTGTAATCACAGGTGTTGCGTTGACTTGTTGGTATATTATAGGATCTGATTTTGTAGATATTTCATGAACTGGCTCTCTGGCACTGCACAGGAACACGCCGTGGATATTTGTTGCTTTTTCTTGTTTTCAGTATAGAAAATGAAATCAGGTTAGTGTCTAAGATGTCTCCGTACATGCTGAACCGCAATATAGCCTAGTTTACTAGGTCGGAAAGGTGGGGTGGTCGTGTTGTGTGCAAAAGTTTGAACTATTCTTTTATTGAATAGATAATTCAATCAATTCAACATACACATATACACTCATACTCATAGTGGAGTGATGGCCTGGAGGTAACGCGTCCGCCCAGGAAGCGAAAGAATCTGAGCGCGCTGGTTCGAATCACGGCTCAGCCGCCGATATTTTCTCCTCTTCCACTAGACCTTGAGTGGTGGTCTGGACGCTAGCTAGTCATTCGGATGAGATGATTAACCGAGGTCCCGTGTGCAGCATGCACTTAGCGCACGTAAAAGAACCCACGGCAACAAAAGGGTTGTCCCTGGCAAAATTCTGTAGAAAAACCCACTTCGATAGGGAAAAACAAATAAAACTGCACGCAGGAAAAAATACCAAAAAATGGCTGGCACTGTAGTGTAGCGACGTGCTCTCCCTGGGGAGAGCAGCCCGAGTATCACTCATAGAAATCTGTTGTGATAAAATGAAATACAAATACAAATACAAAATACAATAGGTTTAGAGAATGGATGAGGGATTGGACGTGCGTGTGTGTGTGTGTGTGTGTGTGTGTGTGTGTGTGTGTGTGTGTGTGTGTGTTTACTTTCCAGTTTGGTGAAAATATTTTTGTGTCATCTACTTTCCATGTATGAAACCTGTCTTATGTGCACGGACGTGCAGTATGTTTGCGTGTTTGAGAACATGTTTATGTGTGCACACCTGCGTGCATGTGTATATGATTTATATATCATTTGTGTGTGCCTGAGAGAGAGAGACAGACAGACAGACAGAGAGAAAGGGGGAGATAGACACAGAGAGACAGAGAGGGGGGTACTGATAGAGAGACAGAGAGGGGGGTACTGATAGAGAGACAGAGAGGAGGGTACTGATAGAGAGACAGAGAGGGGGGTACTGATAGAGAGACAGAGAGTGGGGGAGAGATGGAGAGAGTGAAAGAGAGATGAAGAGAGTGAGAGAGAGACACACACGGAAACAGGGATAGATAGAGGGGGAGGGGAACAGGGGGGAAGGGCAAGACAGAGACAGACAGACAGAGAGAGTGGGGGAGAGATGGAGACAGACAGACAGACAGAGACAGAGACGGTGATGAATCCAAAGAGGTTTTAAACCCCAAGCCTGTACCTTTTCTTTTTCAGTCCCACCGAAGCCATGATGTCCCTGCTGTTGCCCCGGAAGACAGTGGGATTTGAACCCCCTCCCATCCCCGCCTCTGCGTCCGACAGCGAGAGCGACACAGACTCCGAGGATGATGGGTCCAAGGCCATGCTGAAAAAGGCCTTTCGGGTGAGTGTTCACTCGGCTTTAAGCCCCATCAGACCACAGCACACAGCGCCACAGCAAACCGAAACACGCCAGGACCGACACCATCAGACCACAGTACACAGCGCCACAGCAAACCGAAACACGTCAGGACCGACACCATCAGACCACAGCACACAGCGCCACAGCAAACCGAAACACGTCAGGACCGACACCATCAGACCACAGCACACAGCGCCACAGCAAACCGAAACACGTCAGGACCGACACCATCAGACCACAGTACACAGCGCCACAGCAAACCGAAACACGTCAGGACCGACACCATCAGACCACAGTACACAGCGCCACAGCAAACCGAAACACGTCAGGACCGACACCATCAGACCACAGCACACAGCGCCACAGCAAACCGAAACACGTCAGGACCGACACCATCAGACCACAGCACACAGCGCCACAGCAAACCGAAACACGTCAGGACCGACACCATCAGACCACAGCACACAGCGCCACAGCAAACCGAAACACGTCAGGACCGACACTAGAATGAACCAGCCCACACCAAGCAGCACAGGATCAAACTTTTCTTCTTCTTCTTCTTCTAGTTTTTCTTTTAGTTTTTCTTTGCTTCTTCTTCTTCTGTGCGTGTGTGTGTGTGTGTGCTTGATTGCGTCTGAGTATGTATGTGACGCAGACATAAACGAGAATTCTCTCTCTCTCTCTCTCTCTCTCTCTCTCTCTGTGTCTCTCTCTCTCTCTCACACACACACACACACACACACACACACACAGACCCACCCACACACACACAGATACACACACAGACACACACAGACACACATACACACACACACGCACACACACACGCACACACACACACACACACACAGAGACACAGACACAGACACACACACACACACACACACACACACACACACACACACACACACACACACACACACACACACACACACACACACACACACACAAGAGAGCCTTCATGGCCGGTGTCTGTCCTGAATTGATCATACGGTCTTTCACTGTGAGCTCATTTCACTGTGACGACCACGAAGCGTAACATGACATTAACTCACTCAGTACGGCCAGTCCTCTCTTCTCCTCTACACAGACCCCTCGGATGTCCAGTGGGTGTCTGAATGACCCAACCTTTAGCTTCCGTCGTCAGAATTGTGGTATTCTTTGTAAACATTCACCTCTTCAGTGTAAGAGCCTTCCGCTTGTAATATTTGGATGGTGGTAATTGGGGTGAAACGCTGTTAACGTCGTCTCTTTCGCCGTTCGTATGGAGAGAGTTAAACAAGATTCCTCCTCCCTTCCCAACCCCCCCCCCCTTCCCCACTCCACCCCAACCCCCATCCCCCCCCCGACCCCCCCCCCCCCGCCCTGTCTTTCTGTGGAGGCCAGCTGACGACGAAGCACCGCATGAAACAGCTGATCGGGGACGCCGTACAGTTGGATCGTCGCAACACCGTGGTCTTCCAGGACCTGGCCGACGAACGACAACAGCTGAGGAACCGACGTCTGGCCAAGATGAAGGTGCTGGGCAGGCAGGAGCTCAACATCCCCAAAATGGCCGACCTCGTCAAGATTACCGCTGATAAGGTGAGGGGTGTGTGTGTGTGGGGGAGGGGGGCGGGGGGGGTCTGGAAGGGTGGGTGGGGGAGGGTGGTGGTGGGGGATCTGGAGGGGTGGGTGGGGGAGGGTGGTGGTGGGGGGTCTGGAGGGGTGGGTGGGGGAGGGTGGTGGTGGGGGGTCTGGAAGGGTGGGTGGGGGAGGGTGGTGGTGGGGGGTCTGGAAGGGTGGGTGGGGGAGGGTGGTGGTGGGGGATCTGGAAGGGTGGGTGGGGGAGGGTGGTGGGGGGGGGTCTGGAAGGGTGGGTGGGGGAGGGTGGTGGTGGGGGATCTGTGGGTGGGGGAGGGTGGTGGTGGGGGATCTGGAGGGGTGGGTGGGGGAGGGTGGTGGTGGGGGATCTGGAGGGGTGGGTGGGGGAGGGTGGTGGTGGGGGATCTGGAAGGGTGGGTGGGGGAGGGTGGTGGTGGGGGGTCTGGAAGGGTGGGTGGGGGAGGGTGGTGGTGGGGGGTCTGGAGGGGTGGGTGGGGGAGGGTGGTGGTGGGGGATCTGGAGGGGTGGGGGTGGGTGGGAGAGGGTATTGGGGGGGTGGGGTGGCGGAGGGTGGTGTTGGGGGGTCTGGAAGGGTGGCTTGTGGAGGGTGGTGTGGGGAGGGGTTGGGGGGCCTGGAAGGGTGTGGGGGAGGGTGGCAGAAGGGGGGCTGGAAGGGTGGGTGGGGAAGAGTGTTAGGGGGAGGGGGGGTTCTCGTTTTGTTTGTTTGTTCTTTTGTTGATTTTTGTGAATGTTTAAATTTCAGGTTTGGGGGAGGGTTGCTAGTTTTGTTTATTAGTCCTTTGTTAATCTTTGTGAATTTTTTTTTTATAATATTTTCAGTTTCTCTTTGCCCCGAGGGCTGTATGTTAAATGAACAGCATATGCATGCTTCTTCCACTTCCACTTCCAAGAAACTTGAAGAAATTATAGACACAACACTCTTTACGGCAAGGTTCTCACATAACTTTTGAAGTGCATCTGCCAAATGATAATAATGATAATAATGAAATACAGTCAGATCACCCAGCTCCTAAAAGAAAACTAACCCCACAAATGAATCAATCAATCAACAGACTAACTAAAAAAAGTTAAACAGTCAAATTAACAAACTATGCAGCAACAACAACAACAACAAAAATCGACCAACCAAGGAACTCTTACCAGTTGAAAGAAACCGACAGTCATGCAGTCAATCAACCGACACTAATCAATACCAGTCAATCAGAGGTCGAAGCGGTCGTGGACGCTGTTCAGAGGCACGGGCAGGCAGACAGAGTAGCCCAAGTCTCTTTCCATTATCCAGTATCAAGAGCGAAACTCTCCTCGGACGACCAGGCATGTCAGAGTGACCTACCCCTTACTACCATTCGCCGGAAGTCACGCATCGCCGCCCTCTGTTAACGGCCGGAAATCAACTGCATTGTGGGCCAACAGAAACAGGAAGATACTCGCTGCTGCTGTGGTGTTTATGGGTTTTGTTTGTTTGTTTGTTTTTTGTTGTTGTTTTTTGTTTTGTTTTTTGTTTTTTTGTTGTTGTTTTTTTTGTTTGGTTTTGTTCTTACGTCGTCAGACTGTAAGCGGATTTTTACGTTAAATGCCACAGAATTAGGATTGTTGGTCGATAAATCAGAGAGACAAACATATAAACAGACGTGTATGAAATATTTGAAATAACGGTTACAATAGAGGCATAGACACAGATCGAAAGAGAGAGAGAGAGGCAACATAGATAATGAGACAGAGAGAGACAGAGACAGAGACATAGAGACTCGCAGAGAGTGGAGAGGGAAAACGCGCACGCACGCACGCATGCATTCAAACACAGAGACATGTGTGCGGTTATGTTCGTACTTGGGTCACTCCCACTCCCCGAGCCCCCGTCCCCCACTCATTCTGTCTCTCTCTCTGTGTCTGTCTCTGTTTTTCAGTCTCTCTGTCTCTCTGTCTCTTTTTTTCTCTCTCTCCCTCTCTCCCTCTCTCTCTCCCCCTCTCTCTCTCTGTCTCTCCCTCCCTCTTATCCAGTGACCCTCAATAAAACATTTGTTTGTTGTTGTTCCTCTCTCTCTCTCTCCCTCTCTCTCCCTCTCTCTCTCTGTCTCTCTTTCCCTCCCTCTCTCTCTCTCTCTCTCCCTCCCTCTCTCTCTCTCCCTCTCCTCTCTCTCCCCCTCTCTCTTTATCTCTCTCTCTCCCTCTCTCCCTCTCTCTCTCTCTGTCTCTCTCTCCCTCCCCCTCTCTCTGTCTCTCTCTCCCTCCCTCTCTCCCTCTCTCCCCCTCTCTCTCCCTCTCTCTCTCCCTCTCTCCCCCTCTCTCTCTGTCTCTCTCTCCCCCTCTCTCTGTCTCTCCCTCCCTCCCTCTCTCTCTCTCTCCCTCTCCCTCTCTCTCCCCCCTCTCTCTATCTCTCTCCCTCTCTCTCCCCCTCTCTCTCCCTCTCTCTCCCGCTCTCTCTCTCCCCCATATCTTCTGTCTCTCACTCGCTAGCCTCGATAATTTCATCACGACAGTGAGACAATGGGCAAGCGTGTTCAGATGCTTTTTTTCTTTTTTGGACATTGGAAATGTTCGTCCTGAATATGATTACAGACTTCACAATAGCTTAAGAACCGCTTCATAAAAGCAGGTATCAATCATAAACTTTTAGAAAAATCGAGAGATGGTAAGTTATGCGAGTTGTATATGATCTCTCATTGAACATAAAGGCGGCTGAATCAAGCACACGTGCGCGATGATCAGTTTGTAATTGAAAAATGTGATTTAAAAAAAAAAATCGATTTTCTTCAGAAAAAAAAGACGGTTATTCAGTGGTTTATAAATGATGGCTGTGAATTTTCAGTGCAAAATCATACAAGTGCACTTGCAAGAAAAAACCACTGGGTATGAGCTGATGCTCACCACACTGACTGCACACACCGCTGTTTGCCGAAAATGTAGCAGCATTTCACCTTGGTCCCAAGCAGAAAACTTTGCAAGTAGTAGTAGTAGTAGTAGTAGTAGTAGTAGTAGTAGTAGTAGTAGTAGTGCTTTGTTATCGTTGTAGTTTTCCTTGAGAAAAAAAAACACCCATTCCCTAACATTTACAGGTGACTGGTTGAACGTGAATTTACCGGATGATTCGCTGTAATTAGCGGCGCGGATAATCTATGATTAGGCAGCCGCTCTGCGAACCCGGACATCTTAGTTGCCCGTCATTGAGTGCTGGTTCTGCTTGCCAAAATCTGCCCCCTATGCCCCCCCACCCCCATCCCCGGCCCCCCGCCCCCAGCCCCCAGCCCCCCGCCCGTCCCTTAGAGCTGCCGAGAAGGACTGGGAAGGTCTCTCTGTGCCAAGTCCTGGTCTTCACCCTGTGGGTTTTATAGGCCAGTGTTGTGATCGCAGCGGCTATCTGGCACCCTGTATGAAAATCAAAATCATAAAGGTTTATGTGTTTGTGCGTATAATTATTATAGAGGATCGGTTGTGGATCAGATTCCGAGTGGTTGTTTGCGGTTTTTTGTTTGTTTGTTCGTTTGTTTTTTGTTATTGGTTTTTTTCAGCAATCACGGAGGCGTGTGAGCTCGTGAGTGACAATTAAAGTCAGGTGGAGAGAACGCTGGTAGTGGTTTGTACAAAACATATCTCACAGTAAAACTTCCACGTTATACTTCGCATTGATCATGTGAGAAATATGCGTGAATCAGGTCGATGCGGAAACGTTTTTTTAAAGCAAAGTTTCTGTTTCGTCAAGAACCTGTACACGAAATATTTTTGGGTGTTTTTTTTCCGCTCTTGGAAACCTGACATGTTGATTTTTTTTTTTTTTTTCTGTTTCTTGTATCATATCTTTCACTGCGCATCTTGACCTTTGAAGGAAGTGACAGGTTTATCGCTGTTGATCTTTTTTTTCTGTTTCTTGTATCATATCTATCACTGCGAATCTTGACCTTTGAAGGAAGTGACAGGTTTATTGCTCCTCGTTCGACATTTCCAACTTTCAAAACGTTCAGTCGATCCAGCATTGGTACACACAAAAATATTAATGCACGCCAGGCCTGACTAAGTGAGTTGGGTCATGCTGCTGGTCAGGCATCCGCCTAGCAGATGTGGTGTAGCGTATATGGATTCATCCGAGCCCAGTGACACCTCCTTGGGAAACTGAAACTGAATCTGATTCAGCTATACATCCGACATGCCAGCCAACACGGACGGTCGCCTGTTGGCTTTGCCGACCATTGCCCAACACCCTCAGACCGCGAAGACTCCCGGTGAACCAGCACACCCTCCGCCACAGACTGTGGACCACTGCAGAACGTCTCATCATCACCCAGCTGAAGCCTGTTCAGCCAGTCACAAGAGCAGGTCCTCCAGGTTCTCTCTGTCCTTACCTCCCGTTCTCAGCCAAAATGAAACGCGTCACGGACGCCCGTCGTTCACACAGTCCCAACCCAGCTCACGTTCAAAGACTGGAGCGGATTCTGGTGAAAGAGCGTCGTTGCCATCATCATCATCATCATCATCGTCGTCGTTGTTGTTGTTGTCTTCACCGTGCAGAGCTGGATCAGAGAAACGCCTGAACAAGTTATCCCTGTCCACCAGCTCGCGTTCAGGGACCGAAGCCGGTTCCGACGAGAAGAGAGCGTTGTCGCCGCCATCATTATCGTCGTCGTCGTCGTCGACGCTTTCATCGTCATCGTCGTCGTCGTTGTCTTCATCGCGCAGAGCGGGGTCCGGGAAAGGTCCGGGCAGAGGGTTCTCCCTGTCGCTGGTCCCCATCCCTGAAGACCGGCCCGCCGTCACCTTTGAGGACAGACCCCTGTCCGCCACTCACATCAACGTCAGCCTGCTGGACCCACTGCCCTCTCTGCCACACGTGCTGCCCTCCTCTGTGGTGCACGTGCTGCCCTCTGTGGTGCACGTGCCCAGACTGTGTCTGACCCCCGTGCGGGAAGACAGAGAGACTCCCACCTTCACTCCCTGCTCCAAGCGGGTACTACGTCTGACGTGTGGTGGATGGTCCTTTCGCTGGGTGGCTGACTGCTTGGCATGTTGGTTGGTTGGTTGACTGGTTGGTTGGTTGGTTGGGTGATTTCTTGGTTGGTTTCTGGTTGGTTGGTAGGTTGATTTGGTTGACAGATTGGCTGTTGGTTGGTTGGTTGGTTGGCTGGTTGGTGATTGTTGCTGTGTTCAGCTTCCCGTGGGCACAAAATGTAATGTGTCGGGCTGATCCTTTGGATGGCTGGTTGGCTGGGTGGTTGGTTGGTTGGTTGCCTGTCGGTTTTATAGTTGGCTGGTTGGCTGGTTGGTTGGTTGCCTGTCGGTTTTATAGTTGGCTGGTTGGTTCGCTGGCTGATTAGTTGGGTGGTTGGATGGTTAATTGGCTGGTTGATTGATTGGACGGCTGGTTGATTGATTGGTTGCTGTGTTTAGTTGCACGTGGGTACAGCATCTAATGTGCTGGCTGGTCCTTTGGCTGGTTGGTTGGTTGCCTGTTGGTTTCATGGTTGGCTGGCTGATTTGATGGTTAATTGGTTGGTTAATCAATTGGGTGGCTGGTTGGTTGGTTGGATGCCTGGCTGGTTGGTTGGTCGGTTGGTTGGATGGTTAGTTGCTAGGTTTGCTGGATGGCTGGTGGATTCACTGGTTGTTGATATGTTCTTGGTCCTGTACATTTTCTCTTCATCATCCCGTTGTATCTGTCTCCTTCATCCCACCTCCTTTACCACCACCACCACCACCACCACCTCCTCCTCCTCTTCACCCAGGTGACGGAGAGGTGGATGGTACAGGGTAGGGGGCAGTCTGCATCTCGAACTTCCCCTCGTCACAAGTTTGAAAGATACTTTTCAAATACACATTTACTTCTTTAAAAAAAATTCATTCGGTTTTAATTCTGATTCACCAACAAACCATTTCGTGTTTGTGGCTGCATTCTACTCTCTCTGTCTCTCTGTGTCTCTGAAGAGAAGAAGATGTTTGTTCACTGCTATGGTGTTGACCTGCCCATTGTGGGCTGTGCTCTGTTCCAGCCAATCATCAAGTTCCGCCGTATGGCACGTGCTGTCCTGTTGCTCATCCAAGTCTGCAACGTTTGCAGAGAGTGAGTAGTAGTATTGTATTTGTATTTGTATTTCTCTTTTGATCACAACAGATTTCTTTCCTGTGTGAAATTCGGGCTGCTCTCCCTGTCACTACACTTCAGCGCCACCCTTTTTTGGGGGGTGGGGGGGGGGGGGGGGGTATTTTTTCCTGCGTGCAGATTTTTTGTTGTTGTTTTTGTTTTGTTTTTTTCCCATCAAAGTGGGTTTTTCTACAGAATTTTGCCAGGAACAACGCCTTTGTTGCTGTGGGTTCTTTTACGTGCGCGAAGTGCATGCTGCACACGGGACCTCGGATATCGTCTCATCCGAATGACTAGCGTCCAGACTCAAGGTCTAGTGGAGGGGGGGGGGGGGAGATAATATCGGCGACTGAGCCGTGATTCGAACCAGCGCGCTCAGATTCTCTCGCTTCCAAGGCGGACGCGTTACTTCTAGGCCATCACTCCATTACATCACGTCGCTAGTAGTAGTAGTAGTAGTAGTAGTAGTTGCAGCAGTGATAATCGTAATAGTTGTGGTAGCAGCAGCAGCAATGGTCGAAAAAGCAGTATTAGAGGCATTGCGCAATAAAGGTAAATAACAGTTGTTAGAAATTCTTTCTATCTCCTTTTCTGTCTCTCTCTCTCTTTGTGTGTGTGTGAGTGTGTGTGTGTGTGTGTGTGTGTGTGTGTGTGTGTGTGTGTGTGTGTGTGTGTGTGTGTAGCTGTAGTCAAGGACGCTAAAGTTTTATGTAGCTTGAATCAATGATGCTAAATCTTAACGTGGCTTGAGTCAGAGGTGATAGATTTTTACGCAGCTGGAGCCAAAGGGATTTTAAGTGGCTTGAGTCAAAGACGCTAAAGTTTAGCGTAGTTTGAGTCAAAGGTGCTAAAGTGTAACGTTGCTTGATTCAAGGGTTCTAACTTTTTATGTAGCTAAAGTCAAGGATGCTAAAGTTGAACGTAGCTAGAGTCAAGGATGCTGGATTTTAACGTAGCTTGAGTCAAGAATGCTTGTTTCACTTAGCTTGAGTTTAACGTAGCTTGATTCAGGGGTGCTAACGTTTTATGTAGCTGAAGTCAAGGACGTTAAAGTTTAACATAGCTTCAGTCAATGGTGCTAAATTTTAACATTGCCAGAGTCAAGGACGCTACAGTTTAACGAAGTTAGAGTCAAGGATTCTAAAGTTTTACGTAGCTGGAGCAAAAGTGTTTTTACATAGCTTGAGTCAAAGGTGCCAAAGTTTAAGGTAGCTTGAGTCAAAGGTGCCATAGTTTAACGTAGCTTGAGTCAAGGATGCTAAAGTTTTACGTAGCTTGAGTCAAGGGTGCTAAAGTTTTACGTAGCTTGAGTCAAGGGTGCTAAAGTTTAACGTAGCTTGAGTCAAAGGTTTCGCTTAGCTTGAGATAAGGGTGTTAATGTTTTTACGTAGCTTGAGTCAAGGGTTTTGCGTACCTTGAGTCAAGTCCGCTAGAGCTTAACGTGGCTTGATACAAGGATGCTTAAGCAGTTTAAGTTTAACGTAGCTTGAGTCAAGAATGCTAAAGCGTT
Organism: Babylonia areolata; assembly: GCF_041734735.1. NCBI lineage: Eukaryota > Metazoa > Mollusca > Gastropoda > Neogastropoda > Buccinidae > Babylonia > Babylonia areolata. The sequence goes on from NC_134882.1 coordinate 43,450,670, forward strand.
ACGTGGATTGAGTCAAGGGTTTTACTTGATTTGAGTCAAGGGAAATGAAGCTTTAAGAAGCTTGATTCAATGATGCTAAAGTTTCACGTAGCCTTGAGCCAATCATGTTTAAGTTTAAAGTAGTTAGAGTCAAGGACGCTAAACTTTCATGTAACTTGAGTAAAGGGTGTGCGAAAGTTTCACATCAAGCCAAGGATGCTGAAAAGTTCAACGTAGTGAGTCGTCAATCAAGGGTCTCCATAAAGTGACGCCCCCCTAACCTAGTGTGTTGTTCCTCTGTGTGTGTGTGTGTGTGTGTGTGTGTGTGTGTGTGTGTGTGTGTGTGTGTGTGTGTGTGTGTGTGTGTTGGGGGGGTGTTGTTGTTTTTGTATGTCTGTTGTGCATGTCTGTTGTGCATGTGTGTGTGTGTGCATGTGTGTGTGTGTGTGTGTGTGTGTGTGTGTGTGTGTGTGTGTGCGTTTTACATTTATTTGCTTGTTTGTTTATTTATTATCATTATTGTCTTTTAAAATTTTGTTTTTATTGATACTTTTTTTTAAATTCTATTCATTCATTTACTTGTATATTTATTTGTTTTTTATTACTATTTCTATATACTTATTTATTTTTTCTTTTCATTTTTTTTGTTGTTGTTGTTCTCAAGGCCTGACTAAGCACGTTGGGTTACGCTGCTGGTCAGGCATCTGCTTTTTAAAATTTAATTTTTTTTTTTTTAGCAGATATGGTGTAGCGTGTATGGACTTGCCCGAACGCAGTGACGCCTCCTTGAGTCACTGATATTGATAGTGTGTTTGTGTGTCCTGTGCCCTGCCCTCCTGTCCTCTGCCCTCCTGTCCTCCTGTCCTCTGCCCTCCTGTCCTCCTGCCCTCCTGCCCTCCTGCCCTCCTGCCCTCTGCCCTCCTGCCCTCTGCCCTCCTGCCCTCCTGTCCTCCTGTCCTCTGCCCTCCTGTCCTCCTGTCCTCCTGCCCTCTTCCCTCCTGTCCCCCTGTCCTCCTGCCCTCTTCCCTCCTGTCCTCCTGCCCTCCTGTCCTCTTCCCTCCTGTCCCCCTGTCCTCCTGCCCTCTTCCCTCCTGTCCTCCTGCCCTCCTGTCCTCTTCCCTCCTGTCCTCCTGCCCTCCTGTCCTCATGCCCTCCTGTCCTCTTCCCTCCTGTCCTCCTGTCCTCCTGTCCTCCTGCCCTCTTCCCTCCTGTCCTCCTGTCCTCCTGCCCTCTTCCCTCCTGCCTTCCTGTCCTCCTGCCCTCTGTCCTCCTGCCTTCCTGTCCTCCTGCCCTCTGTCCTCCTGCCTTCCTGCCCTCTGCCCTCCTGCCTTCCTGTCATCCTGCCCTCTGCCCTCTGCCCTCCTGCCCTCTGTCCTCCTGCCTTCCTGTCCTCCTGCCCTCTGCCCTCTGCCCTCCTGCCCTCTGCCCTCTGCCCTCCTGCCCTCTGTCCTCCTGCCTTCCTGTCCTCTTCCCTCCTGCCCTCTGCCCTCCTGTCCTCCTGTCCTCCTGTCCTCCTGCCCTCTGTCTTCCTGTCCTCCTGTCTTCTGTCCTCCTGTCCTCCTGCCCTCCTGCCCTCTTCCCTCCTGCCCTCTGCCCTCCTGCCCTCTGCCCTCCTGTCCTCCTGTCCTTTCCTCTGTCCTCCTGTCCTCCTGCCCTCTGTCCTCCTGTCCTCCTGTCCTCCTGTCCTCTGTCCTCCTGTCCTCCTGCCCTCTGTCCTCCTGCCCTCTGTCCTCCTGCCCTCTGTCCTCCTGTCCTCTGTCCTCCTGCCCTCTGCCC
>NC_134882.1:43474924-43484924 GCF_041734735.1 Babylonia areolata
AGCTTTTTATGTATTGAGTATGATTTCAAAATGTAATGTTTAAGATGAGAAAGATCAGTTTAAAGCGAATTAAATCCCCTAGCATTAATTACAGAGTAATTTCCCTTTTTTACTATCTGCACCAAAACGTTTGCAAAATAAATAAAACTCCATGCTTAGCAAAAGAAGTTCCTGTTTGAACAAAAAATGATAATAATGACTGCTCTTGTTGTTGGGTCAGAATATCAGATCAAAGTGCCAAGTTTAGAGAATACAAAAAATATAAATATAACAGTAAATGCAGTTTGCATATAATTAGGCTTCTTTTTTTTTTTTTTTTGTGCCCATCCCAGAGGTGCAATATTGTTTTAAACAAGATGACTGGAAAGAACTGAATTTTTCCTATTTTTATGCCTAATTTGGTGTCAAGTGACAAAGTATTTGCAGAGAAAATGCCAATGTTAAAGTTTACCACGGACACACACACACACACACACACACACACACACACACACACACACACACACACACACAGACAACCGAACACCGGGTTAAAACATAGACTCACTTTGTTTACACAAGTGAGTCAAAAATGATTAAGGGCAAACATTTATCCAAATAGCCCAGGCGTTTCCAAAGCAGTCCTGCACCAATATTATCTGTGACTGGAATAGAACCGCTTATGGCCGTGCTAGTTCTTATACCCTGAGGGGTTAAATGGCGGGACACAGCTAAGGTTGAATGGCCTCTCCTACCCCCCACCTCCTCTCCCCCCCCCTTCCCCCCTTTCTTTCTCTACTCATTAGACTAATGCTATTCAGGTACCTCTCACCACCACCACCACCACCCAACCCCCTGCTTTCTAATTAATGTGGGCGGGAGGAAACTGGAGGGAACTGATTGTGCGGGTGGGTGAGAGAGTGGGGGAAAGAGGAGGTATGACGAGCTTCAGTGATATTGAACAGCTCGTAGCTCGTCAAGGCGGTTGGCGTGGGCGATAAGTCGTGTGGTGACTGCCAGTGCTGTGCTCGGAAAACTCCTGGCTGGGTCATGCGCCGTTGTGGACAGAGCTGTGGTGTCCTCACTCCCTCCCCCCCCCCCCCCCCCCGCCCCATGCCCCCCCCTCCCCCTTCCTTCCTTCCTTCCGCTGGGTGCTGGCGCCACCTGGGGAGCCCAGGGAAAGGTAACTGGCTGACAGGGAAGGCACCACCAGTCCTCAGTGAGTGCTGTGCATGCTGATCGTGTGTGTGTGTGTGTGTGGGAGGGTGTGACACAGCACTGTGTTGGATACCCACAGTGTTTGTACTGCCTGGAGTTTTTTTTTAGGGGGGGGGAGGGACTTTAGTGTGCGTAGTGTGTGGGAGGGAGAAACTGTTCCTTGTAAAGAAGAGTGTTTTCTATCCTTCACACACACAGTCAGTGTGTCTGTCTGAAAAAAAAAGATTTTAAAAAGGAAAAGTGCTTTACAGTTTTGAAAAACGTTTTTGTTTGTGCGTTTGTTTAATCCAGTGTCCTGTATACATCTAACTGGTGAGTTGCTTTTAAATAATCTTTAATTGTTCAACAATACACATGATTACAATGCAATCAATGACAAAAGAGCATCAACAAGCTTAAAGCTTATACTGTGGTCTGGTGAGTTGTCTTAAAAAAAAAAGAAGGAAAAGAAAGAAAGAAAGAGTCCAGTGCTAGGAAGAAAGGGAAAGTTCAAAGCCAACAGAGAAGTGATGCCGTGAGACTGTCCAGCCGGGAACACTGGTGATGGAGACTTGACTTGTGATCAGAACGTACACATAATACAGCACACATCGGACGGCATATTGTGTCACCTGTCAGTTCAGTGTGCAGGAAAAAAAAACAAAAAAACAGTGCATAGAAACCGCTGGTCAATTTCAAAAACCTTTAAACCATCACGATTTAAAAACGACACCTAAATGGATAGTGACGTGAGCTGAGAAAAAAGAAAAAAACAAAACAAAAAGCAAACAAACAAACAAACAAAAACCACATACGCGGAAAAACGGATTTTATTCAAAGGGCGCAGAAATTTCATGGTTTGCGGCGATGGTCACGATTTTTCCAAAAAGTCTGATGTGGAAACAAACGTGGAAACAAACAAACGAAGAATACATAGAACCGTGTATCAAGTACAGCCGGGTGTGAATTATGTTGGGGGTATTGTGCATCCATTGATAAGCTGTGAGGGAAATAATGTGTTCACCTTTACAAGCCGGGTGTGAATTATGTTTGACGTAATATGCATCCATTGATAAGCTGTGAGGAAGGTGTTCACCTTTCAACCAAATGTGGTGCTTCTTAGATATATATTCCCTTGCCTGCACAAAGAAGAAAAACAAACAAACAACCTCAAAACAACAACAGAAGAAGAAACAAAAGAGAAACAACCAAAAAACAAAAACCGTGTTGTGCGATGCGCGCACAAAGTGATGACGGCTACCGCGTGCTGTGGTGACGTCAGTTGTTGTCGGACAGTCCCCCCTGCTATGCTGACGGTCAGTGGCGGACAGTGGTGACCTCAAAACGACACGACACGTGCAGCATGTGGAAAACTTGGTGCAAATATGACCCGGTACACCTCGCTGTTTATCTGTCTGTCTGTTTGACTTGTCTCTTTCTGTCTGTCTGTCTGTCTGTCTGTCTGTCCACATGTCAGTTTAACTGTCTATCATTCTGTTTGTCTTTTGATGTATCGTCGATCTGTCTATAAATCTTTCCGCTTTGTACGGATTTGAACCTTCATTCTTATTTTCATATGTACAAAAAAATGAATGAATTAAATATATATATATATATATATATATAGATAGATAGATAGATAGATAGATAGATATAGATATATATATATATATGTGTGTGTGTGTGTGTGTGTGTGTGTGTGTGTGTGTGCCCGCGCGCGTGTGTATGTGTGTGTGTGTGTGTGTGTGTGTGTGTAGGTAGGTAGATAGATAGATAGATGTGTGTGTTTGTGTGTGTGTGTGTATGTGCGTGTGTGTGTGTGTGTTTTGTGGGTAGGTAGGTAGGTAGGTAGGTAGGTGTGTAGGTGTGTGTGTGTGTGTGTGTGTGTGTGTGTGTGTGTGTGTGTGTGTGTGTGTGTGTGTGTAGGTAGGTAGGTAGGTAGGTAGGTGTGTGTGTGTGTGTGTGTGTGTGTGTGTGTGTGTGTGTGTGTAAACGACAGGTATGCTCTCATGCGAAGATGTTCTTGCGTGCGTGCGTGCGTGCATGTACTGGTGTGTGTGTGTGTGTGTGTGAACAACATATCAAAGAAATCTGCGAATGGGACAGACACAAAAAGATGGCAGCGTGTTGTCCTCCAGAAGATCACCACTGATGACATTCCTGCACGCGATGTGGTCGGCGATGAAGCAGATTGCGTTAATGTAACCATTCGGCGTAAGACAGGGGTTTTTTTTGGTTTGTTTGGTGTTCTTGTTTTGTTTTTTTTACAGGTTGTGTGTGTGTGTGTGTGTGTGTGTGTGTGTGTGTGTGTGTGTGTGTGTGTGTAGGTAGGTAGATAGGTAGATAGATAGATATATAGATGTGTGTGTGTGTGTGTGTGTGTAGGTAGGTAGGTAGAGGTGTGTGTGTGTGTGTGCGTGTGTGTAAACGACAGGTATGCGCGCGTGCGTGCGTGCGTGCGTGCGTGCGTGCATGTACCGGTGTGTGTGTGTGTGTGTGTGTGTGTGTGTGTGTGTACAAAATATCAAAGAAATCTGCGAATGGGACAGACACAAAAAGATGGCAGCGTGTTGTCCTCCAGAAGAACACCACTGATGACATTCCTGCACGCAATGTGGTCGGTGATGAAGCAGATTGCGATAATGTAACCATTCGGCGTAAGACAGGGGTTTTTTTTTTGGTTTGTTTGGTGTTCTTGTTTTGTTTTTTTTACAGGTTGTGTGTGTGTGTGTGTGTGTGTGTGTGTGTGTGTGTGTGTGTGTGTGTGTGTGTGTGTGTGTGTGTCTGTCTGTGTGTCTGTCTGTGTGTCTGTCTGTCTGTGTGTTCGCTTGCTTGAGAGATAGAGAAACGAAACGAAACACGAAACAAAATTTATTTGAAGATGGTTGTGGAATAAGCATGACTAATTCTTTACGTCCAGAGAGAGATAGAGACAGACAGAGACAGAGAGACAGAGAGAGACAGAGACAGAGAGTATAGCAGATAACAACGGATCGATATATTCAATAGAATAAAGGTTAAACAAAAGGCAAGAAAGATCTTTGTGAATGGGATTTATTTTCCTGTAGATGAACATACACTTCGGCTTTTTGCTCCGTCCGTTTTTGTTGGCCTCTGAAGAAAGTTACAGCGTGAGTTTACAGATATTCTGGAGTGAACTGATTGACATAAACTGTCGTGTTAGCATTTTTGTAAGGTTTACAGATATTCTGGAGTGAATTGATTGACATAAACTGTCGTGTTAGCATTTTTGTAAGGTTTACAGATAATCTAGAGTGAACTGATTAACATAAACTGTCGTGTTAGCATTTTTGTAAGGTTTACAGATAATCTAGAGTGAATTGATTGACATAAACTGTCGTGTTAGCATTTTTGTAAGGTTTACAGATAATCTGGAGTGAACTGATTGACATAAACTGTCGTGTTAGCATTTTTGTAAGGTTTACAGATAATCTGGAGTGAACTGATTGACATAAACTGTCGTGTTAGCATTTTTGTAAGGTTTACTGATATTCTGGAGTGGATAGATTGACATAAACTGTCGTGTTAGCATTTTTGTAAGGTTTACTGATATTCTGGAGTGAATAGATTGACATAGACTGTCGTGTTAGCATTTTTGTAAGGTTTACAGATATTCTGGAGTGGGTAGATTGACATAAACTGTCGTGTTAGCATTTTTGTAAGGTTTACAGATATTCTGGAGTGAACTGATTGACATAAACTGTCGTGTTAGCATTTTTGTAAGGTTTACAGATATTCTGGAGTAAATTAATTGACATGAACTGTCGTGTTAGCATTTTTGTAAGGTTTACAGATATTCTGGAGTGAATTGATTGACATAGACTGTCGTGTTAGCATTTTTTGTAAGGTTTACAGATATTCTGGAGTGAATTGATTGACATAAACTGTCGTGTTAGCATTTTTGTAAGGTTTACAGATATTCTGGAGTGAATAGATTGACATAGACTGTCGTGTTAGCATTTTTGTAAGGTTTACTGATATTCTGGAGTGAATAGATTGACATAAACTGTCGTGTTAGCATTTTTCATCATCATCATCATCATCATCATCTTCTTCTTCTTCTTCTTCTTCTTAAAACAACCCACAGCAACAAATGGTTGTTCCTGGCAAAATTTTGTAGAAACCTCCACTCTGATGATGAAACAAATACGTTTCCAGGCAGAAGACAAGAAAAAGGGTGGCGCTTCACTGTGGCGACTCTCTCTCCCCGGGGAGAGCAGCCCGAATTTCATACAGAGAAATCTGTTGTGACATACGGTAATACAGTAAATACAATACAATAACCCCACGATACAACACAATACAATAGGGCTAAAATAAATCTGCCCACAATACAAATCAATAAGCCTCCAATGAACTGACCTGCTGTACAATACATGTGGAGTGATGGCCTAGTGAAAAGTAATGGAGCTGTCACATTCTAGTGGAGTGATGGCCTAGAGGTAACGCGTCCGCATAGGAAGCGAGAGAATCTGAGCGCGCTGGTTCGAATCACGTCTCAGCCGCCGATATTTACTCCCCCTCCGCTAGACCTTGAGTGGTGGTCTGGACGCTAGTCAATCGGATGAGACGATAAACCGAGGTCGGGAGTGTGCATGCTGGGTATGTTCTTGTTTCCATAACCCACCGAACGCTGACACGGGTTACAGGATCTTTTACATGCGTATTTGATCTTCTGCTTGCCGTGTACACACGAAGGGGGTTCAGGCACTAAGCAGGTCTGCACATATGTTGACCTGGGAGATCGGAAAAATCTCCACCCTTTACCCACCAGGCGCCGTTACTGAGATTCGAACCCGGGACCCCCAGATTGAAAGTCCAACTCTTTAATCACTCGGCTATTGCGCCCGTCCAATAAACGAATAAAAGGTAATGTAAAACAGCCCCTTTATATCAGCCTTCTGTACAACAGACACTGCTGCCTGTTGCGCTGTTTTATAAATGGTTCCCTATAATGTCGTGGTAATATTGCCAGTAGGACCAATCACACGTCTGTGAGAAATCACGCGTGTCCGCAAAGTATGTCTGACACTTCAAAGGCTTAGGAGGTGGGGGTGGGGGTTGTGGTGGGCAGGGCAGGGCAGGGAGAGGGCTGGACGTTTTGGGGAGGGTGGACGGATAGATTGCCATCGCGGGTGGATTGTCAATGGTACGAAGTCTTACTTTCTGATTGTGACTCAAATCACTAGGGCTGTTTTCCTGTGAACTTGTACCACTATGGCAGTTTTCCGATTGCAGCTTTCATGTCTTTGGCTGTTTTCCGATCGCAGCTTTCATGTCTTTGGCTGTTTTCCGACTGTAACTTACATCACTGTGGCTGTTTTCCGACTGTAACTTTTCCCACTATGGCTGTTTTTCCGACTGTAACTTTTCCCACTATGGCTGGGTTTGTTTTTTTCCGACTGTAACTTTTCCCACTATGGCTGGGGTTTTTTCCGACTGTAACTTTTCCCACTATGGCCGTTTTTCCGACTGTAACTTTTCCCACTATAGCTGGGGGGTTTTCCGACTGTAACTTTTCCCACTATGGCTGGGGTTTTTTTGGGGGGGTTTCGACTGTAACTTTTCCCACTATGGCTGGGGGGGTTTTCCGACTGTAACTTTTTCCACTATGGCTGTGTTTTTTTTCGACTGTAACTTTTCACACTATGGCTGTTTTTTTTCCGACTGTAACTTTTCCCACTATGGCCGTTTTTTCGACTGTAACTTTTCCCACTATAGCTGGGGGGTTTTCCGACTGTAACTTTTCCCACTATGGCTGGGTTTTTTTTTCCGACTGTAACTTTTCCCACTATGGCTGTTTTTCCGACTGTAACTTTTCCCACTATGGCTGTTTTTCCGACTGTAGCTTTTCCCACTATGGCTGTTTTTTCCGACAGTAACTTTTACCACTATGGCTGTTTTTTCCGACAGTAACTTTTCCCACTATGGCTGTTTTTTCCGACAGTAACTTTTACCACTATGGCTGTTTTCCGATGATAACTTATGCCACTATGGCTGTTTTTTTTCGACAGTAACTTATGCCACTATGGCTGTTTTTTTCCGACAGTAACTTTTAACACTATGGCTGTTTTTTCCGACAGTAACTTTTAACACTATGGCTGTTTTCTCCGACAGTAACTTATGCCACTATGGCTGTTTTTTCCGACAGTAACTTTTACCACTATGGCTGTTTTCCGATTATAACTTATACCACTATGGCTCATTTCCGATTATAACTTATACCACTATGGCTGTTTTCCGATTATAACTTATACCACTATGGCTGTTTTTTCCGACAGTAACTTAGATCACTGTGACTGTTTGTTGTTGTTGTTGTTGTTTGTTTGTTTGTTTGTTTGTTTTTTTTCGACTGTAACGTTTACCACTATGGCAGTTTTCCGATTGTAACTTATAATTATCACGGAAGCTGTTTTCCGTTTTGATTTTTTTCTTCAACTGATGTCACGATGGCTGATTTCCGATTGTAACGTATATCACGAAGTGAAGGTGTTCTAGCTGAATCGTTAGCTTAATTAAAGCAGCGTTGAATTAAAATTGTGTACCTTGTGTATGAAGAGAGTCGCCGCTCTTTATTGTTTGTTTTTCACGAAGGCTGTTTTCTGACAGTAACTTGTTTCGTGGTAGCTGTGTTCTGATTGTAACTAATATCACGATGTCTGATTGTAGCTTATGTCACTATAGCTGTTTTCTGATTGTGACTTATGTCACGATGTCTGATTGTAACGTATGTCACGATAGCTGTGTTCTGATTGTAACTAATATCACGATGTCTGATTGTAACGTATGTCACGATAGCTGTGTTCTGATTGTGACTTATATCACGATGTCTGATTGTAACGTTTGTCACGATAGCTGTCTTCTGATTGTGACTTATATCACGATGTCTGATTGTAATGTATGTCACGATAGGTGTCTTCTGATTGTGACTTATATCACGATGACTGTGGCTGGATTCGTTTCATATCTCCGTTCGCGTGTCTTTTCTTTTTCTTCTCCGATCCACATCCAGCTTCACACACACACACACACACACACACACACACACACACACACACACACACACACACACACACACACACACACACACACACACCTTTATAAATAACAATTATAATAATAATGATAATAAATTCAGGCCCTGGTGTCTTCATTTTCCGTAAAGAAAGTGAAAAAGCAAAACAAAAAGAAAAGGCAGAAGAAGAAAAAAAAAAGTCTTGGTTTAACTTCAACTTTAAAAAGTGATTTGTACTTGGGGTAAAAGTGAGGCGGTGATGAGGTTGTTGTTGTTGCTGTGTGTGTGTGTGTGTGTGTGTGTGTGTGTGTGTGTGTGTGTGTGTTTGTGTGTGTGTGTGTGTGTGTGGCCATCGGGTCAGTGCTTTCTCCTGTACAAAAAGAAATAAAAAATATCACAGTAGTCTAACTGTGGAAACATCTCTGGCTTCTTTACATTTTTGTGCTCTTCCCCAGACGTGCGTGGTCGTCATGATTGGAACGTGTGGGTTTTTTTACTATTTCAATCCGTATTTGTTGTCAACAGGCCAAGTATTTTCAGAGAAACTGAATTCGTTAAAGTTTACCCCGGACACACGCACATACGTCCACATTCACACACAGACACTGAGACACAGACAACTGAAACAAAGGGTTATCACATAGCGTTACGTTGTGTGTTTACAGAGTTTGATAAAAAGAATTATATATATGTATATATATATATATATATATATATATCGCTGCCACCTTGATAAGCGCTTCACCTGTCTAGCACTTGGATACCTACTACAAAACAAGACACACAGGACTGTCCGCTGTTTGTTTGACTCGCAAACGAAAAGAAAGTGAGCAAATTTACACCCAGCAGGGAGGGCTGTTGAAGGGGCAGCACAGCACAAATTTGCTCTGGTCATTTGGAGGAGTGGCAACTACTGTTGCAGCTATGGTGTAACTGTGAAGACTAAAGCTGTTTGACTTTCACGGCCTTGCTAGCCACTGCCGCGAGAAAGAGCATGCAGACTTGCTGAAAGAAAACACAAGAAGCTGTAGGGACCTTTTTTTTTTTCGGCCTTGTAGACGTAAAACATAGGAGAAAAACAAGAAGTAAAGAAGAAAAAAAGCCGCAAAATAAACATAAAAACACGCAAAAAAAAAAACCTAACATACACGGCTGCAACAACAACAGCAGAGGGATTGTTTTAAGCACGTCATCATTTAGAGAAGACACTGAACAACGGGCGTCCTCACCGGTGATCTGTGATTCGGTAAGTTGCTGCCAGACTGTTTGGTGACAGCACTTGTTTGCTTCCCTTCATTCACTAGATGTTTTCAAGCATTCCTGTTCCATCCTGTGCATTACTTCACTGGTCAGTTCAGCTGGGCTAGGTTTGGTTCGCTTCAGTTCAATCCAGTCCGTCAGGTTAGTTTTGTGTTATACTGTTCGCTTCAGTTCAATCCAGTCCGTCAGGTTAGTTTTATGTTATACTGTTCGCTTCAGTTCAATCCAGTCCGTCAGGTCAGTTTTATGTTATACTGTTCGCTTCAGTTCAATCCAGTCCGTCAGGTCAGTTTTATGTTATACTGTTCGCTTCAGTTCAATCCAGTCCGTCAGGTCAGTTTTATGTTATACTGTTCGCTTCAGTTCAATCCAGTCCGTCAGGTCAGTTTTATGTTATACTGTTCGCTTCAGTTCAATCCAGTCCGTCAGGTCAGTTTTATGTTATACTGTTCGCTTCAGTTCAATCCAGTCCGTCAGGTCAGTTTTGTGTTATACTGTTCGCTTCAGTTCAATCCAGTCCGTCAGGTT
>NC_134882.1:43489924-43494924 GCF_041734735.1 Babylonia areolata
TTAGATAGAAGTTAGTTCCCTTTGTTTATGGTTCGATAGAAGTTAGCTCCCTTTGCTTATGGTAGATAGAAGTTAGTTCCCTTTGCTTATGGTTAGAAGTTAGTTCCCTTTGCTTATGGTAGATAGAAGGTAGCTCCCTTTGCTTATGGTCCGTTAGAAGTTAGTTCCCTTTGCTTATGGTTAGATAGAAGTTAGCTCCCTTTGCTTATGGTCAGTTAGAAGTTAGTTCCCTTCGCTTATGGTTAGATAGAAGTTAGTTCCCTTCGCTTATGGTTAGATAGAAGTTAGTTCCCTTCGCTTATGGTTTACGCATAATGTAGGAACGTGAAAACCGTTTTAGAAGGTAAGAACTCCATTACCTTTCTTGTACATCTCCCATTGAAAATGCCGTTTTCTCTTGGAATGCAGTCATTTTATCAGCGCTTGTTTGAAATATTTTATTCGTGCTGAGGGTTCAAGTAACTACGTGTGTGCACGCGCGCGCGTGGGTGTGCAGTATGTATGCAGTACATATTCTGACACGATGAATTTTTGTTATGATGCTTAAAGTAATTTCCAGAAGTGAAATCCAGCAATCAATCAGTCAGTGTAATCGATCAGGGCGCTGACATTTCCTCAGTCCCGAGTTCTTGATGGAACTTTTTTGAGGTTGAAGATAAATGTGCAGCATATATTATGGGATGTTGTGAAAGACAAAAGCTCATTACTTTTTTTTTTTAAACTGTTATTTATTTTATCTATCCCTTTTAATCATTTCTTTATTTTTTGCTTTCTTTAAAGGTTAAGCTAGAGAGAGAGAGAGTGATATACAGACAGACAGACAGAAATAGAGACAATGACAGGGACAAACACGGAGAGAGAGAGGAAGAAAGACAGAGAGACAGAGACACACACACACACAGAGCGAGACACACACAGAGAGAGAGAGAGAGAGCAGACTTGTACAAAAGTTTGTCAGCTCACAACAGATAAAAAAAAACAACCTATTGTTAGTTTTAACGAGGTTCTAAATCAGCACAGAAATGGCTTCTGTGCTTTTGCCGGGCCATAACCATAAAGCATCACTTTGAGGTAATAAAGCCCCTAATCCATGCCCACGGACACGCACGCTGCATTTTTTTTCTGCAGAGACGCCGGATTTCCCACAGCCATTCTCTCCCTCCTTTCCTTATTGGAAATCAAACGTGTCACCTCCACGAATCGTGAGCTGAATAATGATGGCTGAGACAACGAAAGGATAAGAAGAAAGGACCCCAAAAAAGAGGACGAAGAATAAGGAGAATAAGAGGGAAGAATAAGAACGTTGTAGCTGAGCTGTTTGCGTGCAAGTTCGAATAATAGGTAGCTTGGTGGGCGACATTTCTTTTTTCTTTTTCTTTTTTTTTTTTTTTTTTTTTTTTTTTAGCGGATTGTGTCTGTCCTTCAGTTCGATTGTGTGGCTTTGTGTGTGTGTGTGTGTGTGTGTGTGTGTGTGTGTGTGTGTGTGTGTGTGTCAGCGCGAACTCGTCTTGCATCGTGGAAATAAAGGATTTGTGTTGAAGGCGCTGCGTGACTTCACGCTATTACAATTATGATAATCATTATTATCATAATTGTTATTGATATCATCATCATGATAACAATTACTATCATCGTCATTATGATGATGATGATGATTGTTATTATTATTATTATCATCATCATCATTATTACTATTATTATTGTTGTTGTTGTTGTTATTATCATCTTCTACATCACCACCAGCATCATCATCATAATCATCATTGTTATCATTATTATTGGACGGACGCAATAGCCGACTGGTTAAAGCGTTGGACTTTCAATCTGAGGGTCCTGGGTTCGAATCTCGGTGACGGCGCCTAGTGGATAAAGGGTGGAGATTTTTCCGATCTCCCAGGTCAACATATGTGCAGACCTGCTAGTGCCTGAACCCCCTTCGTGTGTATACCGCAAGCAGAAGATCAAATACGCACGTTAAAGATCCTGTAATCCAGGTTAGCGTTCGGTGGGTTATTGAAACAAGAACATACCCAGCATGCACACCCCAGAAAACGGAGTATGGCTGCCTACATGGCGGGGTAAAAACGGTCATACACGTAAAAGCCCACTCGTGTACATACGAGTGAACGTGGGAGTTGTAGCCCACGAACGCAGAAGAAGAAGAAGAGAAGAAGATCATTATTATTGCTGCTGTTGTTGTTGTTATCATTGTTGTTGGATTTTACCTGGTCTCCTTTGAACTCTGTGGGCGTCAGAAACTTTCTTCAGCATGCTTCTTTCTGTCTGTCTTTTTGTCCTTTCTCTTTGGCTCATGTGTGTAATCATCGGGAGTCTATGTATTCTAGCCATACACTCAATCAATTTCCTCACCCGGCAATCTAACTCTGTGTGTGTGTGTGTGTGTGTGTGTGTGTGTGTGTGTGTGTGTGTGTGTGTGTGTGTGTGTGTGTGTGTGTGTGTGTGTGTGTGTACACAGGACTACCGGGTGATCTTTGACCTGTCGGAGGACCGGAACAACCCGAAGAGCCTGGACATCTGCAGGTGAGGGCCTGTGTGTGTGGCTGCTGTCTGTTCCTCTCTCTGTCCTCATAATGAGGCTGGATGACGAGGATGGTGGTAATGGTGGTTGTTGTGACGATGGTGGTGATGATAGATAGATAGATAGATAGATAGATAGATAGATAAATCTTAATTGATCGATAGAGAGAGAGAACAATAAAATTAATAGATAGATATAGAAAAAGATCAATAAATATGTAGTCAGATAGACAGATATTTATAGATCGATAGACAGACAGGCGCATAGACAGGTAGATAGATAGACGGACATATAGACATACATAGCATTCTAGCTAGATATACACATCATCATTAGTATGTGAAAAGACAGATGATTAACCATTTGTATTTTGTGAAGAAACGCTGCAGACAGCACGTGGTGACGTAGTGTGTGTGTTGTGGTGACGTTGCAGGCAGCACGTGGTGACGTAGTGTGTGTGTGTGTGTGTGTGTGTTGTTGTTGTGACGTTGCAGGCAGCACGTGGTGACGTATTTTGTGCGTTTGGTGACGTTGCAGGCAGCAATTGGTGACGTAGTGAGTGTGTTGTGGTGACGTTGCAGGCAACACGTGGTGACGTAGTGTGTGTTTGTGTGGTGGCGACGTTGCAGGCAACACGTGATAACGTAGTGTGTGTGTGTGTGTGTGTGTGTGTGTCGTGAAGACGTTGCAGGCAGCTCGTGGTGACGTAGTGTGTGTGTTGTGGTGACGTAGTGTGTGTGTGTGTGTGTGTGTGTGTGTGTGTGTGTGTGTGTGTGTGTGTGTGTGTTGTGATGACGTTGCAGGCAGCACGTGGTAACGTAGTGTGTGTGTTGTGGTAACGTTGCAGGCAGCACGTGGTGACATAGTGTGTGTGTTGTGGTGACGTTGCAGGCAGCACGTGGTGTTCCAGCACTTCCCCATGCAGCGCCTGGTGGAGAACCCCGGCACGTGGAGCGTTCACAACTACAAGTCAGTGATGGGCACTGGAGTCACTTGGGGTGGACACACACTGCACTGCAATACACTGCACTATGATACACTGCACTGCACTGCACTGCATTACACTACACTACACTACACTACACTACATTAAAAGTCAGTGGTGGCCAGTGGCGTCACATGGGGTGGACACTTACTATAATACACTACACTATAATGCACTACACTAAAATGCACTACACTATAATACACTACAATGCAATACAATACAGTGCAATACAATACAATACAATACAAGACAAGACAATACAATACAAGACAATACAATACAATACAATACAGTGCAGCACAACACAGTGCAATACAATACATACGATACAATACAATACAATACTTGCCAACGTCTTTGCATTGATTCATGTTTGCTTTCTACCAGTCTCCCTCCCTCCCTCTTTCCTCTCTCTCTCTCTCTCTCTCTCTCTCCCTACCTCCCTCCCTCCCTACCCCTTTCTCTGCGTATCATCCCATCTGATGTCATGACAGCTAGAAACAGTACTGTCCTGTATAGGCTGTACAGGTTACGTGGTGGACTTCAAACACAGTTGGTGACCTGCCACACCTACCAACGGAGACATTTCTCAAACCACTCGGACCTATCCCCCGTCTCTCCTCGTCTTCTTCTTCGTCTTCTTCTTATCACACAGACCTTATAAATACCCTCCCGGGATTCTCAAGTGCCCCCAGTCTTGGGTAAACGCAAAGTGTGTTGTTTGGGCAGGGGGGGGAGGGGTGGGAAGGGGAGCGAGAGAGGAGGGGGGGGGGAGGAAGAGGATGTGTCTCTTTTTGGAGCTTCCGCGTTGCAGTGCAGTCGTGCGCATGTAACATGGGGCTTCCCTTTTACTTGATTCCCACTGCCTGTTGACTGTCCTGATCTCTTTCTGTGCATGGTATGTTATCAGTCCGTATCCTCTGTTTGTCTGTCTGTCTGTCTGTCTGTCTCACGCCACCTCCACTGTCTTTCTTTCCACCACCACCACCCCTACCCCCCATCTCACTATCGCTCTCTCTCTTTCCCTCACACAAGCACTCTCTCTCTCTCTCTCACTCTCTCTCTTTCCCTCACACAAGCACACACACACACACACTCTCTCTCTCTCTCTCTCTCTCTCTCTCTCTCACGAACACACGCACACATATCCACTCTCTCTCTCTCTCTCTCTCTCTCTCTCTCTCTCTCTCTCTCTCTCTCTCTCTCTCACGCACGCACACACACACATATCCTCTCTCTCTCTCTCTCTCTTTCCCTCACACAAGACACACACACACTCTCTCTCTCTCTTTCTCTCCCTCCCTCTCTCTCTCTCTCTCTGTCTGTCTTTCTCTGTCTCTCACGCACACACACACACACACACACACACACACACACACACACACACGCACACACACACACACACACACATACTCTCTCTCTCTCTCTCACTCTCTCTAAGTGCTAATATCTTCACCGTTGGAAAATAAAGAT
>NC_134882.1:43499924-43509924 GCF_041734735.1 Babylonia areolata
ATACCCTGGGGGACAATTTAGGACACTGATTCATACCCTGGGGGACAATTTAGGACACTGATTCATACCCTGGGGGACAATTTAGGACACTGATTCATACCCTGGGGGACAATTTAGAACACTGATTCATACCCTGGGGGACAATTTAGAACACTGATTCATACCCTGGGGGACAATTTAGAACACTGATTCATACCCTGGGGGACAATTTAGGACACTGATTCATACCCTGGGGGACGATTTAGGACACTGATTCATACCCTGGGGGACAATTTAGGACACTGATTCATACCCTGGGGGACGGTTTAGGACATACTTCATACGCCGGGGGACGGTTTAAAACACTGATTCCAGGTAACGATTTCAGATACTGATACGTCCCCAGGGCCTACAGAAAGTGTGTGTGTGGTAGGAGGTGGGGTGGGGGACTATTTGGGACTTCACACCGGGTTCAATGATTTTCCCCTTGTCTGATAATGTTGGTCGACGTGGAAACAAGGGGAACAACTGATATCTAATAAAGTGGTGAAACGCGGAGAAGATTTTGCTCCCTTTAATCAGGTTTACCTTGGCTTGGCCTCGTTGATGATTGTGTGTGTGTGTGTGTGTGTGTGTGTGTGTGTGTGTGTGCTTCAGTCAAATTGGCGTACCGTCCACAACTATGTCTATTGTTCTGTTGTTTCTGAAAAAATAACACTTGCATGTGTGTGTGTGTGTGTGTGTGTGTGTGTGTGTGTGTGTGTGTGTGTGTGCGTGTGTGTGTGCGTGTGTGTGTGAATGTGTGTGTTTGTGCGTATGCGAGCGTGTATGTGTGTGTCTGTCTGTGCGTGCGTATGTGTATGTGTGCGCGCGCGTGTTACTCTGTGTGTGTGTGTGTGTGTGTGTGTGTGTGTGTGTTGCAGTCCAGTCAGCGTACCGTCCGTCCACCTACCAGCCCGTGGTGGGCAGCGGCCGCCAGCCCCCCCACTCCGCACCCCCCTCCACCAACCCCCGCCGCCACAGCCCCCTCCTCTCCCGCTCCTGTGTCTCCCTGCCCGCCACGCGACAAGGTCACTGAGTCACCTGTCTGTCTGTCTGTCTTTCCGTCTGTCTGTCAGTCTGTCTGTCTGTCTCCCTGCCCGCCACGCGACACGGTCACTGAGTCACCTGTCTGTCTGTCTGTCTGTCTGTCTCCCTGCCCGCCACGCGACAAGGTCACTGGGTCACCTGTCTGTCTGTCTGTCTGTCTGTCTGTCTTTCCGTCTGTCTGTCTGTCTGTCTGTCTCCCTGCCCGCCACGCGACACGGTCACTGAGTCACCTGTCTGTCTGTCTGTCTTTCCGTCTGTCTGTCGGTCTGTCTGTCTGTCTCCCTGCCCGCCACGCGACACGGTCACTGAGTCACCTGTCTGTCTGTCTGTCTCCCTGCCCGCCACGCGACAAGGTCACTGGGTCACCTGTCTGTCTGTCTGTCTGTCTGTCTGTCTGTCTTTCCGTCTGTCTGTCTGTCTGTCTGTCTGTCTCCCTGCCCGCCACGCGACACGGTCACTGAGTCACCTGTCTGTCTGTCTGTATTTCCGTCTGTCTGTCTGTCTGTCTCCCTGCCCGCCACGCGACAAGGTCACTGGGTCACCTGTCTGTCTGTCTGTCTTTCCGTCTGTCTGTCTGTCTGTCTCCCTGCCCGCCACGCGACAAGGTCACTGGGTCACCTGTCTGTCTGTCGGTCTGTCTGTCTGTCTGTCTTTCCGTCTGTCTGTCTGTCTATCTGTCTCCCTGCCCGCCACGCGACACGGTCACTGAGTCACCTGTCTGTCTGTCTGTCTGTCTGTCTCTCCGTCCGTCTGTCTGTCTGTCTGTCTGTCTATCTGCCCTGTGACTGTTTCTCCGTCCTGATGTCTGTCTCTCACCTTATCTCTGTCTCTGTTTTTGTCCTCGTTCACGTATCTCTGTCTCTGTCTCACTCTGTTTTCTTGTCTATATGCGTGTGTGTGTGTGTGTGTGTGTGTTTGCGCGCGCGCGCGCGTGTGTGTGTGTGTGTGTGTGTGTGTGTGTGTGTGTGTGTAGAGAGAGATGAGCGGTACGTTGTATATGACAGTTGGACAACGAAACCTCTGTGTGCTTTAGTTGCATGTGTACGCGTTACGGGAGATTCAAACAAAAGAAGACATGTTGTGAACATATTCACGGTAATTCACAGTTACTTGTTCTCGCCCCGCTATCCCCTGAACTGACCATCGCATAACCCCAACGTGCTGACCACACCTTGAGTCTCGCTCTTTTCCCTGTTCTCCCCCAGGACAGCGCCGTGCCTCATCTCGGAAGTCCTCCAGCTTTGCAGAGCCAGAGAGGACCGAGATCGTGCTGCCTCGCCTTGTGCTTCAGGACGACCCCGCCGGCCCAGCGGGTCAGACAGACTCCGAGGTCAAGGACAAAGAGAACGACGACGACGATGGCGGTGACCGATCTCCAGCAGACCCTGGGAGCACGGTGGTGGTGCAGGAGACGGTGGAGAAACTGCCCGAGGACGTCGTCAGCACCACCGCCACACGGACACAAACCACGTCCTGTGGTGTGGTGGCGGTGGAGGAGGGGGGAGGAGGACTTACCCCGGACCACACGCCCTCCTCACACCCACACAGCGCCGGCACGGAAGAAAGCAGCAGCGGCACACACACCACCGCGACGGCGGAGGAGCGAGGATTGACAGACCACCCCCACCACCCCCGCCACCAGCAGCCGTCATCATCACGAGACATCAAGCTGGGCTCAGACCTGGCCGGGACCGGGTCACGGCTGAGGGACCGACGCCTCTCCGCGGACCTGACCGGAAGTCTGTTCGAGAAGCCCCTGGTGACAACGGAGCACGGCCACAGTCCCCGCCCCTCCCTCCTCCCCCTCCCCCAAGACAACGTCCAGCAACGCCGGCCCTCCATCCTCAAGAATGGGGAGGGGGCGGGGGGTGCTGGGGGCCGAGGAGGAGGAGGTGGGGGAGAGAGGGGGGTCGGCAACAGCAGGGGGGCGTCACCCAGCTTCCTGAAGACCCCCGGCCCTCCAGCCACCTCCCGCTCGCTGTCCACCGTGCAGACTGGGGCCCGGGGGGAGAAGGGACAACAGGTGATACAGGTGGGCAACCACACCCTGCCCGCCTTCGTTCAGGTGGAGACTCTGCACCCGGGACAGGTCTTCGTGAGTAGCTGACTTTACGTTTTGTTTTGTATAGTTTTTACTTTAGGTTGGTTTCCGTTAAGTAGTTCAGTTGTTATTATCATAGCCCTCCGTCGGGCAGTGCTGACCTTGACTAAACCCCAGTTCATGTCTGCCTTCCTGGTACAGCGCTGCCTGTGTCTGAACAGGCCGATGCGGGAGTGAAAGTCTCTGTCACACATGTCACACCGGTGGACTGACATTACAACAGCGTTCAGTTCTGCGGGTCTGCTTTTCTTCTGCTGCACGCACCAGTCTTTCTTCTCCTGCATTCAGTTGCTTGGTCAGAGTGTATCTGCAACGTTGACCATGTCTCACTCCAATGCAGCAGTACACTGACAATGCAGGTGTTGTACACTGCCATCTTGGTCATGACAGAGTTTGGAGCTCTCATTAATATCATGTGGAGTGATGGCTTGGAGATAACGGGTCCACCTAGGAAGCGAGAGAATCTGAGCGCGCTGATTCGAATCACGGCTCAGCCGCCGATATTTTCTCCCCTTCCACTAGACCTTGAGTGATGGTCTGGACGCTAGTCATTCGGATGAGACGATTAACCGAGGTCCCGTGTGCAGCATGCACTTAGCGCACGTAAAAGAACCCACGGCAACAAAAGGGTTGTTCCTGGCAAAATTATGTTGAAAAATCCACTTCGATAGGAAAAACAAATTAAAAAAACTGCACGCAGGAAAAAATACCAAAAAATGGGTGGCGCTGTAGTGTAGTGCTCTCCCTAGGGAGAGCAGCCCGAATTCCACACAGAGAAATCTGTTGTGATAAAAAAAAAAAAAGGAAATACAAATATTATTAGTAGCAGTAGTATCGTTGTTGTTGTTCTTATTGTTATTGTTATTATTTGATAGTCAGTCGTCCGACTAACACCATAGGAAATGCGCAGGAGGCAACTGCCGTTCCGACTATCTGGGCCAGAACTTGATTATAGTGGAGAGTGTCTTGCCTAAGTCACATCCCAGCTCTCTCGGCCAAGAGGGTTTTAGAATAGTCGGCGTTGGGATGGTTCCTAAAGGCCAACTAGCCCCCAAGGCTGCAGCATTAAGAACCAGTACAATCTTGCCTCCTAGTTTGAAAGCCATAGCCCATCATCATGATCATGATGATAACCATCATCATCATTATTATCATTTCTATGATGATGGTGATGATGATGATTATTATTATCATTATTATTACTATTGCCATAGATGAAGAAAAAGATGGGGAAGGCAGCATCGTTTTGGAGCATCAGTTTGATTGTATGTGTGCGTGCGTGCGTGTGTGCGCGCTTGTGTGTTCAAGTGTGCGTAAAAAAATAAAAGACCTAGCATTATCATGGCTGAACTGTTTTTGGAACTAAATGAAAATTGGACTGGTTCTGATTTTCTTTTTGTTTTATTTGGTCTAGTAATCATCATTATCGTGTACGGTGGAGAATGTACATCTGACAGCCCAGTGATGTCTGTGTTCACATCAGAAATGGTTCACAATCATTCCTTGAGGCGTTGTCTTCAGATCACGATGCATCTTGACCAGCACACCGCGCCAGGCTGTTTCACGGCTGATTTGAGCTGTCTTCTTGCTGTCATGTCCACCACGTACGCTATTGCTGCGCGTAGCGATGCAATCTCATTGGTGTAAAAATGCTAGCCAAACCAAAATTGTTCCCAGTAAGGTGGATTGATAGGTGTCGCTGTAAGGATGGGTTGCATGGCGTCTACACTACTGGGAGGACGGTAATTGGCAGCCAGTTCGTTGCTGCTGCTGCTGCTGCCAGCGATTGCGATCTGAGCTACTGCCATCAGGGTGCGTTTGCCGCAGACTTAGCGCCAGCAGTCCAGTTTTACAGCCTGATTATTCAGGCTACACAGTTCTCACTGAAGTCCTTACCGACCGAGATCTGTCGTGGATGCTTGGTAGATCATTATCGACATCTCTTCCCTGTTACATGGACACGTTCACTGCGATGCACTCAATGCGCCAGTCACACTTTCTTTCTTTCTTCTCTTTGTCACGTTTTTGATGGGGGGAGGGGGGGGGAGGGAAACAGCATTGGGGGAAATGAATATTATTATGCGTGCGTGCACACGTGTGTGCCAGCATATATTTGTAAGATAAAATGAGAGTGCTGATTGGCTAGGACAACGTTCGGGGGGTAATGATAAAGCAGAATGATTCTGTACCACCGACCCGCAATCGTTTTACACTCGGGTCGACAGAGTTTTTCACAACTGGCATCAGATATTTTCAAGATGTGTGTGTGTGTCTGTCTGTCTGTCTGTGTCTGTGGGGTGTGGGGGTGACTCTTTGAGTGTGTGTGCGTTGCGCTCTCTCCCTCTCCCCCCCTCTCTCTCTGTAATATGTATATATACACATACATATTACACAGAGAGAGAGAGTGTGTGTGAGTGTGTCTGTGTCTGTGTGTTTGTGTGCGTGCGTGCGTGCGTGACACCTGACCAACAAAATGACGAAATAAAAACAGCTGTGACGCTGTGTGACGTGCAGGGTCTACGTGCCTGCCTGGACCCCGAGGAGAGAGGGCCGTCCGTCAGTCTGGTGAGTGACGCTCTGTCAGCCCTGTGATTAACACATCTGCAACTCTCACACGGCACACACATAAGTATGTGCGAGCAGGTTTACTGCAGCCACGTTAAGAATGTTCTTTACTCCACGGTAGATCCCATGATCAGTCATCTGCGCACCCACAGAGCCCAACCCACCCACCCCCAGGATGACTAGATGGTCCTTGTCGATCCCGACGGACGAACCACACAGATCCCATGAACT
This sequence comes from Babylonia areolata, assembly GCF_041734735.1. Classification (NCBI taxonomy): domain Eukaryota; kingdom Metazoa; phylum Mollusca; class Gastropoda; order Neogastropoda; family Buccinidae; genus Babylonia; species Babylonia areolata. Next base: position 43,505,890 of record NC_134882.1, read on the forward strand.
GCAAAGACCGCCCTTTGCGACCCGGCTCAGGAGCTGTAGCGTTGTAGGTTGCACTATTAACTAGCGGTGGGCGAGCTTTGAGCTGTGAGCGTTTTGTGGCCACACCACAAGCGGCGATAGCTAGAGGTGAGCTAGCTGTATTGCTGGCTACAATCTGGGCGACAGCTTAGGTGATTTCACTGCAGCGACGCGCTCTCTATGGGAAGAGCAGCACGAATCTCCCACAAAGATATCTGACAAAGAGTAATAAGAAACTCTAGGGAGAGCTGGACAATACAAGGTCTTCAGAGAAGAAGCCCCCTTCAGTCAAGTGTTTCGGCCCTTAACTCCTTACACTCTAAGAGGGCCGGTCCGCACCCAGGTCATAACTCCTAGATGTTCTTGTATTGCCGACTTTTTTTGTCCAACCTCGTCCTCAGCAGGTTCGAACCCGCGCCTCCAGTGTGGTCGCCACTTCAGGACCGAGTCACCTTTCTGGCAGACGTTTTAATACGATACGATACGATACGATACGATACAAAACAACGCAACGCAACAAAACACAATAATGATGCTGATGTTTGTGCAGGTGAGTGGGGAGTGTGAGGTGCTTCAGATCAACAAAAAGTTCTTCATGCGCCATTGTGATGATGCCATCTACAGCCTCATTCGTCTGAAGGTCAGTGATTCACTGTCAATATGTGTGTGTGTGTGTGCGCGCGCGCGCGCGCGCGTGTGTGTGTGTGTGATAGAAAGTTTGGAGCTTGTCTCTTGCTTGTGGACTGATTGGTTGACAGTTTCTTTTATCCATCCACTCATTTACAGGGAAGGGCTATTTGGTCGTTTGACAACGCGTAGTTAAAAGTTGTTTTTCCCCTTAATCTAATTATAATGCCCCCACCCCCACCCCCCACTCCCCGCTATAATAACCCCACCTAATTCAACGTTCTGATGAGTCTTCAAAGCCACCCAGCGAAAATGATTTTCCTTATTTTGGCTTGTTCCCTCAGATTCGCTTCGCCTGAATTGTCGCTCGGCATTGGATGGTTTATATGCACATACACTCATACCTTAATATTGCAGGGACATTTTTTTTCTTCTTTGAAGTATTTACACTTTTCCGAAAAGACATTTGTGTGCAGAGTGCATGTCAGAATTTGCTCCAATCAAAATTCAAACATTAAAAGACAGTGATCTGGACAAAATGATAGCACATATGTCTGACGAATGTTGAGTTCGCTTCTGGCGATATATAACGGTAAATGGTGTGTGACAAGTAATAATGTGGTCTGAAGTGGAAAGCATACAGAGCTGAGGATGGTTATGTTTCCCAAGTAAAGCAAGTGTATATTCTTTCAAAAGCAAAGAAATGACAACAAAAACGTTTTCACGAAACCATACATTAGATAATTCCCTTGCAAAGCAGGTATATTCCTTCAAAGGCAAAGAAATGGCACCATAAACATTTTCACATACCATACATTAAAATAATTCCCTTGCAAAGTGGGTAATATTCTTTCAAAGGCAAAGAAATGGCAACATAAACATTTTCACAAACCATACATAGATAATTCCCTTGTAAAAGATGTTATATTTTTTCAAAGACAAAGAAATACTTTCACTGCACCATACATTCATCGTAATTATGACACACATGTATGTTGACACTTGAGTCAAACATTTTTTCCCTATTCCGAAGCACGTTAACACAAAGTGCAGTATACCCACACACATTTCGCTACGCAGTGAGATGAGTAGAGTCAGTATTGTGGCCAACAGAAGATCACGGTTGATCGTTGACGTTTCCATGATGGTGACGGTGGTGACGATGTGTGCTGCTTCAGAACAAGCCGTTCCCCACAGAGGAAGACCTGATCGACAGACTGGACGTCAACATGCAGTGGGAGGAGTACAAGCAGCACACCTTACACAGCTTCCTTAAGGAGTGCCGCTCCGCCAAGAGATGACCTTCACACCGGACACTGCACCACACGCACCTGTCGCCGTCACGTCGGGACTGCCTTTTGACTGACAATGAAACGTTTTCGTTGGATTGTTCTTTTACTTGGACTGCTCTTTGACTGACATTAAACCGTCTTCTTGAACTGCTCTTTGAATGACAATGAAAGGTGTTCGTTTGATGCTTGTGGAGCATATCTACCTGGCTTAAGAAACTGTTTCTCTGTGTGTGCCAGAAGAAAAATCAACTGTCACGCCACAGTCACAAGGCTGAAGCTATGGCGAGGTCGATACAGAGTGAGAAAGGGTTTTCATGATCACTGTCTCTTTCTTGTGCATCGCCAAGACATCGTCATGACATGCATAGAAAATCTTCGAACGAAGAAGGCATCTTGCTTAATCGGCATGTTAGTGCTGGCTTAGTTTGGCAGTTTTAGGCTATTTTCAAGAGCATAAAGTCATAGTCTATAGGTTGTTTCACAACAATGTAAACTCGTAATACCATTCTGTTTCACTGTCATGCAAGAGTGTCAGCATTTAGTTGTTGGTCATGGGTTGTGCATGGAAAACTGAAGTGGAAACTGGCGATCGTTCATGACTGATTTTATCCATGTGACAACTGGTTCGATAAACTGCGATGCTGTGATATTTATGTTTGCAAGATGTTCTTCGCGTCTTGTTTGGCAGTTGTTGTGCTAAGTGATATTCTTGAAAACTATGATAGCCGTTGTGCAATGCGATGTCTTTGAAATAAACAACAAATACTGATATCGATTCTTCGGCTGTCCTAGTTTTAAAGATGTTGCTTGTATTGTTTTCTCTGTACAAAATTAAAGTCAAAGTCTGTACTTACAAGATGCAGCATGGGTTAGAATGACGCTGGCTTGTGCACACTCATATGTGGAAGAAAAGGAAAGAAAGAAACATCTGACATAACGAAATCTTCTTGAATGCCGAAATTCACAGCAGTCTGTATGTATGTCCCATCTGACTGCTCTAATTTCCTCTTCTATGGCATGTAATTGTAAACTATGTAGACCTGTATGGTAGTGATGAGCGTGTCAACTGTCATTCCCATTCAACATTAGTCACTCTTCTTCGGGTATGGGTCATTTGATAATCGAAGTCATCGTGTTGGCGTCTTTGTAAATTGGTGGCTGGGACTCTTAAGAAACATTCCAGCAGAGGAGATGCCGGTCAGTTTCTGAGAACGTCATTCCTTGCTGCTTGGTCCTTCAAGCAAAGAGTCCTGTTCAGCCATCTTCGAACAGGAGACTACATGTCGTCCAGTAAGAAAGCATCGCACCGAAGGAAAAGATTTCAGAAATGTGATCTGTCTTCAGGACTGCCATTCTACAAGAATGTTTATGTGTGCGTGTGTGTGTGTGTGTCTGTTTGAGGATGGGCGGGTGGGTGGTGGTGGGCGGTGGTACGTGTGCATGCGTAGGTGCGTTTGTGTGGGTGTGGGTGTAGTTGTGTGTGTGTGTGTGTACGTGTGTCTGTATGTTTGTACGGATGGATGTGTGTGCGCGCGTGTGTGGGGGTGTCTTCTGTCTGTCTGTCAGTCTGTATGTATGTATGTATGTGGCGGGGTGCATGTGTGTGTGTGTGTGTGTGTGTGTGCGCGCGCGCGCGTGCTTGGACACATACACGTGTTTCCGGAACTGTTTAGTGACAACAGTTTAATATCATATCTGTGTATGGTTTAATAACTAGTTGAAAAAAATAAAGCAAGTCAGTCGACGAAGTGTTTGGACTGCGCCTATTCCTTTGTGTATGATACGTTTGCATGCAATGTGGTATGGCCATACTGGCTGAATGAGTAATGCTGTCAACGTGTATGTTATTCCACAACAAACATTTGTTGGAGAATCACAGCACGAACCAGTATACCTACCCTGGAAGGCAGAAATAAAACAGGAGGGGGAGGGGGAGAGAAGAAAGAATTTAAGATATAAACTGGTGAGCAAGAAGACGAGAAAAACAACAATCCATTGATCTGAACTGGGGCAGATAAAGGATGACGTGAACCAGTAGAAGAGCAAGTATGTGTGTATGTATGTATGACAGTCAGTCATTTCCGACTATGACCATCAG
>NC_134882.1:43514924-43592424 GCF_041734735.1 Babylonia areolata
AAACAACATCACCACCACCACACGAACACTATCGCCAGCTCACACCCACCCCTCTTTTTTTTCCCCCGTCTGATATCGCTCACAGTGAAAAGAAGTTAAATCGATGAACAACAAGAACAACAACGACAAAGTATAACAAAATCATTTATGCATAGTAGTCAGTCGTGTCCGACTGTGACCATGAGAACAGCAGAGGAGGCAACTGGAATTATAGTGGAGAGTGTCTTGAGAAACAACTGCTGTCCTGACTATCTGGGCTAGAATTTAATTGCGGTGGATAGTGTCTTTCCCAAGTTACATCCCTACTCTCTCGGCCAAGAGGGCTTTAGGACTATTAGCGCTGGGATGGTTCCCAAAAGCCAACTAACCCCCAGGCTGCAGGACTAGGACCCAATGCAATCGTACCTCCTAGTTTGGGAGTCATAGTCCTATACAAAAGACTAAGCTGTAAATTAAGCTCCATTGCAGTGGAGAAACCATCGACCACACAGCTCTCAGTTTGCTGTTGTCCCAACCGAAAGCTTATGTTAATCTTTGATATAAGCCAGGCTCTGAACCTGGACACGATCAATGGCAAAACAGTCACTAAAAAAAACAATGACACCACCAACAACGTGAAGTAAAAACAGCTAGTACAGAAAGCAAAAACAACTAGTAAAACCAGCTAGTACAGAAAGCAAAAACAACCAGTACAGAAAGCAAAAACAACTCGTAAAAACAGCTAGTACAGAAAGCAAAAACAACCAGTACAGAAAGCAAAAACACCTAGTAAAACCAGCTAGTACAGAAAGCAAAAACAACCAGTACAGAAAGCAAAAACACCTAGTAAAACCAGCTAGTACAGAAAGCAAAAACAACCAGTACAGAAAGCAAAAACAACTAGTAAAACCAGCTAGTACAGAAAGCAAAAACAACCAGTACAGAAAGCAAAAACAACTCGTAAAAACAGCTAGTACAGAAAGCAAAAACAACCAGTACAGAAAGCAAAGCAAAAACAACCAGTACAGAAAGCAAAGCAAAAACAACCAGTACAGAAAGCAAAGCAAAAACAACCAGTACAGAAAAAAAGCTCACTGTTCATGTTGCTGAGCGCTGTCTTCAGCTTGTCGTTGTCGGCCTTCAGGGCCTCTGCCTTGGCCTCCAGCAGCATGAGGCGGACCTCCGTGCCGTCCACAGTCATGCTGGCGTTCTGCAGGGACAGGTCCGAGGGCAGCTGGCAGTTGGGGCCGGAGGAAGGGGGGGCCAGACGGCAGCTGTACTTACCGCTCTTGACAGGGCTGGGCACCGACAGGAAGTAGGTGCCGCCAGTGCTGTACGTGCTTCCCACTTCCGCTCCTGAGGGAGTCTGGGGGAACAGAAAGTGTGGGGGTGTTTTGAAAGATGTTCTCAATGTCTGAAGGTATAGAAAAGGTGTGTACGTGTTTTGAAAAATGTTCACAAGGTATGCGGGAACAGAAAGTGTGGGGGTGTTTTGAAAGATGTTCTCAATGTCTGAAGGTATAGAAAAGGTGTGTACGTGTTTTGAAAAATGTTCACAAGGTATGCGGGAACAGAAAGTGTGTGGGTGTTTTTGAAAGATGTTCTCAAGAACTTAGAGTGCAGAGAGGGTGTGGGGATGTTTTGAAAGATGTTATCAAAGTATGAGGGAATAGAAAGTGTGTGAAGGTGTTTTGAAAGATGTTTCCAAGGCCTGATGGTGCAGAGAGGGTGTGAAGGTGTTTTGAAAGATGCTCCCAAGGTATGAGGGAAACAGAAAGTGTGAAGGTGTGTTGAAAGATGTTCTCAAAGTCTGAGGGAACAGAAAAGGTATGAAAAGGTGTGTTGAAAGATGTTCTCAAGGTCTGAGGGTGCAGAGAGGGTGTGGGGTGTTTTGAAAGATGTTCTCTGGGTCTGACGGTATAGAAAGGGTATAGAGCTGTGCTGAAAGATGTACTCAAGGTCCGAGGGTCTAGGAGTGTGGAGGTGTTTTGAAAGATGTACTCAAGGCCTGGTCAGCGCGTTTGGTTTATATGAAGACCAGGCATATGCTCTTTGTTTTCGTTATTGACATCAGATGTGGTGCAGTGTACATGGATCAGTTCAAAATACCTTGACACCTCCTTCAGGCTGAAACTTTGAAGACGCGGTGGTGAGATTATCTGACGTTGCATTTGGTTTATCTGTTGCCTGTTTACATTATCTCATTCTTTTTCTTCTGCAAATAGCTATCGTCAGCCTCCTCCTCCTCCTCCTCCTCCTCCTCCTCCTCCTTCTTCTTCTGCAAATAGCTATATTCAACATCGTTATGATTACGTTTCTAGCGACTGTCAAACGAGTGAGATGAGAGAATGGCGCCCTGTCCTTACCGTCCAGATCACAGTGGCGGGGGGCTGACCGACAAAGGACAGCTGCCCACAGGCCAGCTGCAGGTGGAACTGACCGGTGCTGTTGTCGTACACCGGCTGGTCAGCCGCTGATATCGTCAGCTGCTCAGTGCTCGGGGGTTCTGTGGAGTAAATGATTGCAGAGTCAGCTCTACAACACAATACAACGCGGTTGAGCGTTTGTATGGTTTGACAGCCCTGATATGGCCCTGTGCGGTCGGCTGGAGTATAAGCAACAAGAACAAGAACAAGAACCCAATACAATGCGATGCAGTACATTACAATGCGATGCGATGCAATGTATTGCAATACAATATAACACAATGCAATACAACACAATACAATACGGTAACCACGGTAACCACAATACAATACAATAGAATACCATGCAACACAACACCATATAATGCAATACAATGCAATATTATATACAATGATTACAACACAACACAATACAATACAGTGTAATGCAATACAATGCAATACAATACGTCTTTATTAATCTGATTGGAAAATGTGTGTACGTTCAAAGTTTCGTCACAAGTCACACACTCTCTCAGACTACAGTGGAGATCGACATGCATACGAGCATGACAAAGGTCGAACTTAAAAGAATGTAAAGCATAGTAAGCTGAATTAAAACGCGAAACTAGCAAAACGCAGCAGATTGATTTAATCACACAGAAAATCAGAATAACACGTATTTTCAAGAAAAACTATGAAACACTATTTCCGGAAAAAAAACACTGTGAAAAGATTAACATTATCATTCCTCTCGTTTGTTATTGCGGATGTTGCAATATCTGACGATGATGATGATGATCATGATCATCATGACCATTATTGTCATTGTCGTCGTAGTATTTTGTTTTTATTGCAGCGAGGAACAAAAATGTTGCCCTCTGGCCAAATTCACAGATATCTACTCTGAGAGATACACAAAGACACGTGCATGCACACAAGGCCTGACTAGCGTGTTGGGTAATGCTGTTGTAGTGTCAGGCATCCGCCTAGCAGATATGATGTAGCGTGTATGGATTTGTCTGAATGCATAGACACCTCCTTGAGAAACTGAAACTAAAATCAGTACAGGCAAACGGGTGTCGTTTTATCACATGAGACTCCAGGATTTATTTCCTGTCTCTGTCTGTCTGTCTGTCTGTCTGTCTGTCTGTCTGTCTGTCTGTCTCTCTCTCTCTCTCTCTCTCTCTCTCTCTCTCTTCCTCCCTCTGTGTATCTGCGTGCGTGTCCTGTGTTATGTGCGTGCGTGCGTGCGTGCGTGTGTGTGTGTGTGTGTGTGTGTGTGTGTGTGTGTGTGTGTGTGTGTGTGTTCCAAAGGCTTATGTAATACATTGTTAAGGTTACTACAAAATTTGACTGATTAATTTGTGAATAGGTCTTTATCACAGTCAGTGCTGACTCAGCCTCACAACAATGTAAGATATGAGATTGATTATAACCGCAGCCATTTCTTAGACCAAAAATAGGGGACATGGGAACATATACGATTTATTCCCTTGATGTTTTAATTTATGTATTGTTGTACAATACCTTATGGTCTTAACGTGTGTGTGCGTGTGTGTGTGTGTGTGTGTGTGTGTGTGTGTGTGTGTGTGTGTGTGCATATGTGTGTGTGTGTGTGTGTGTGTGTGTGTGTGTGTGTGTGCGTGTGTGTGCGCGCACGTCATTTTTAGTAATCTTATACCCTTTTTTTTGTTGGATGTTTTCATTTGTTAATATTGTTGTGCAATACCCTATTGTCTTAACATGAGTATGTGTGTGGGGAGGGGGGGAGGAGGGGGGCGGGGGGGGGGGGGTTAGTATATCGTCAGCTATTAGGAATTTTTATTTGACTAGTTTTAATCTCTTCTTATGTTGCGCATGATTTTATGCCAGTGTTTACAATGAGCCTGTGATTGCACAACTTAATTTCCATGTGGATTAAAAAAGTGTTTTTGATTGATTGATTGATTGAAATGTCATCATAATCTCACTTGCTGTTTGTCCTTTTACGTTGAAACACGACATATTATTCTTTAAGTCCTATCATACTAAACAGATTGATTTAGACCTACATGTGGTTACTATTCCACACACACACACACACACACACACACACACACACACACACACACGCACATAGTTGTGGCGGTGTCAGTGTAGCGTTAGAGAGCACCACCACCCACCCCAACACCCACACCCACCCACACACCACTCTTTCTGGTCACAATTATCCCTCGTGAGGCGACGGGAGGACCTATCAACTGAGAAAGGGCGTCTACGTGAAAAGCGAACGTAACCATAACATCTTCAGCTTGACCACAGAAATAGATGTATACCTCGATCAGCTAGCTTTGCTTGCTCCCTCAGGAAACATATACATCCGGGGCACGGCCACAGACCTGACCCAGCTTCTATTTGTGGACTTACAGTGTGGGAGGGAAACCTAGTATTGGCCAGGGACTAGGGTGTAGGTGGGTAGAGACGAGACATGGACTGCCGGAAGGGGTAAAGAGGGAGAAGGGGAAGGAGAGGGAGGTGGGGGGGGGGTTGTGAATTTGTGCTGATGGAGAAGAAAAGAGGGGGTGTGGGAGGCGAGAGGGGGTGGCGGTGAGGAGGATTGGTGGGAGGGGGGGGGGGGGGGCTCCAAGCGGAAATCTATTTCGGGACACGATGGTTTGTTTTCATCGTGGATTCATTTCACGTGATTAGTGAATCATTGCAGGCACTCTCAGTAACTCTCAGTAACTATCTCACACACGCGGAGCGCACGCCCACCGCCGCGCGCCCGCACGAACTCTCTCTGTCTCTGTCTGTCTCTCTGTCTCTGTCTCTGTACCTATCTCTGTCTCTCTGTCTCTCTGTCTGTCTCCCTCTTTCTCTCAAACACGTACGCCACGCACACGCACGCACACACACACACACATACAGAGAGAGAGAGAGAGAGAGAACACACACACACACACACACACACACACACACACACACACACACATTTCTGTTGAGTGCCATCCCACTGTGGGATTTTTGTCCCCAAACGAGCGGCAGAAAGGCAGCCATTATCAATACGTACCATCAGATCTACAAGAATTAATGTTCCAGGTGCATGAAAAAAAAGTCTTGTGATTAAAGACTGAAAGATAGACTGAAACATAAAGTATAATGACAACTAAAGCGGAAAAAAACGCCGAAAAAAACCAACAAAAAACAGGCTTTTAAAAGAATCCTGTTTCTGTCTCCAAGTCAAGATCAGTTGCATGCATAATGTACCGAGTTCGTATTAATATCCTTCGAACAAAATTTTACATAATCATACACTGTCCATGCGGAAATCAAGTTAAAGTCCATCATCTACTTATCCAGCAACCAAGAACAGGACAACAGTTGGTGTTTTAATAATTCACTGACCAGTTTCCATCAAACACTTATTTGACCGTTTAAGAAAGTCTGAATAATATATTTTGTGACCAGTGCGACAAATATCCAAATGTTTGACCCAAAACCCATCTGGAACCTACCTTCGACTGATCTTATATTTTTGTAATTTGCTGTTGAGTTGCACGTTCCACCATTCCTTGCTCTTCCTTTTCATTTCTCTCTCTCTCTCTCTCTCTCTCTCTCTCTCTCTCTCTCTCTCTCTCTCTCTCTCTCTCTCTCTCTCTCTCTCTCTCTCTCTCTCGTGAACATGAATGCCTTATTCTGAATAAACATTCATGTTCTCTCTCTCTCTCTCTCTCTCTCTCTCTCTCTCTCTCTCTCTCTCTCTCTCTCTCTCTCTCTTCCCCCCTCTCTCTCTTTCCCTCTTCCTCTAGCATAGCTATAATCTCCCCTCCTCCATTTCTCCCCCCCCCCCCCACACCCTTTTACTGATGATAATTCTACTTGGAAATCTCATTAGTTCTTTCGCACACACACACACACACACACACACACACACACACACACACACACACACACACTCACAAACACAGACACCTCCCCACACCACCTCCCCCCCTCGCCCCCCGAACACGTACACATCGCAACCACCATCCTCCTCCTCCCAAGCTCCCCTCCCCAAAATTCCCTTATCCACATCCAGCACCCACACACACCCGCATCCACACCCACACCCAAACACACATCACCACCACCACCACAACCACCACCACTACCACCACCTCCACATACACACCTCCCCCACTGCCCTCCCTCAACCCCCCCACCCCCTGCCTCCCCTACACACACACACACCCAAAAGGTCCACATAACTCAGCATTTCAACATTTTTATGTCTTTTATGTATTCACATTGAATGACTGTGATTTTCGTGTATTGTTTGTGTAGCATACACCACACATGAAATAATAAAGTTTTCTGTATTCTGTATTCCCATCCACACACACACACACACACACACACACACACACACACACACACACACACACACTGACCCGGAATGTCCAGCACTGCAGACTGGCGGTGCGTGGAGAACTGGCTGCCGTTGCTCATCAGCCCCACCTCAATGACGTACTCCCCGCGGTCCTGCCGACCCACCTGCTTCAGCACGATGCTGCCGTTCCCCTTGTGGGTCAGCCGGCCCTGGAAGGACGCCACCGGGATGAACTGGCCGTACATGTAGTTAGCCATCAGGTCGGAGGCTCCTGAGGGTGGGGTGTACAGCCACTTGATGTCCTCCACCTGCTCTCCGGGGCCCAGGGAAAACGTCCAGGGGAAGGAGACGTCGCTGCCTTCACAGGTCAGGACGTGGGCCGTGCCCTGGAGGGCCGGGTTGGTCCATTGCAGGGCTGAGGCTGGTCCTGGGGGATTTGAACCATTTCATTGTTTGTTAATTCGCTCCTTTGTTTACAAACATATCCTGATATCCATTGTAGGGCTTATGTCGGGCCTGAGGATTTGATGGGGGTAGTAGGGGTGGTGATATACGATGATTTCATTGTATATTCATTTACTCCTTTGTTTACAAACATCGTCATGTGGGGTCGGGTTGCTCTATTAAAGGGCTGAGGCCGGGCCAGGTGATTTTGGGGTGGTGGTGTTGTACAACGATTTCATGGTTTGTTAACTTGCCCCTTTGCTTACAAACATATAACAACACAGGGCGGTGGGGTGGCAGAGTTATATAACGATTTCATTGTTTAAAAAAAAACATAACTACACCAAGTGGGGCCAGGTTGGTCCACAGTAGGGCCAAGAATAGGCGTGAGAATTTTGGGTGGTGGTGGTGGTGGTGATGGTGGTGGTGTTTGCAACGATTTCATTGTTTATCAATTTACTCCTTTGTTTACAAACATAACAACACCATGTAGAGCCGGGCTGGTCCGTTGTAGGGCTGAGACTGGTTCGGGGGATTTGGGGGTGATGGTGTTATACAACGATTTCATTATTTATAAACATTTGTCCAATCTGTGATGGCGTTTGGGTAAACTGTCCAGTCTAAAAGAACGTAAACGAACCCACGGCAACAAAAGGGTTGTTCCTGGCAAAATTCTGTAGAAAAAATCCACTTCTATAGGAAAAAAAAAACTGCATTCAGGAAAAAATACAAACAAAAAAAATCGGTGGCGCTGTAGTGTGGCGACGCGCTTTCCCTGGAGAAAACAGCCCGAATTTCACAAGGAGAAATCTGTTGCGATAAAAAGAAATACAAATACAAATGACAGTGTTTGGGTTAACTGTCACCATGACACATGACACCATGTAGGGCGGGGTTGGCCCATTGGACCTGGGGATTTGAGGGATGGGGTTGAGGGTAGTGTTATATAACGATGTCATTGTTTATTAATGTGCTCCTTTGTTTGCATGATAGTCAGTCGTGCCCACCTATGACCATCAAAACAGCAGAGGAGGCAACTGCTGCCCCAACTATCTGGGCTAGAATTTGATTCAATTGTAACTTATTTAGAGTCATCCAGTTCTGAATGTCGAGGAAGCAATCGGATGTTTCTTGTAAGAGCGAGGACAAATTTTCAGGGGTATCACTTTTCTGAAGTTGAGTATCATCAGCATAAACTTAAACAGGAGTCTGACCCTGACAGAGAAAATACTGACAACAGCTCGCGCAAAATTGATCGCATGTTTTCTTTTAAAACAAATAAAGGACATCACAGTAGCAATAGGCTCACCAGTCTAATATACAGACTACGACTGGATGCCATAAAAACAAAATATACTTCTAATGTGACTTGCATTTGTGGCAATGAAATTACCCCCGTGCATATCATCTATAAATGTGAACAGTTAAAACCATATTTACCTATGTCTTTTACAAAATCTGCAGTTCCATCTGCTTCCATTAGAAATGTCTTATATGATAATCAACATGTGTTTGAAATAGTTCAGAGTTTAATTTGGAGCCCAATTAGCTCTTTGTTGTAATTCAACTGCTTGACTAGCTAGTTTATTTTATTTCGTTTATGCGGGGAAAGTAGTGATGGATTAAGGCATGGGTGGGGTGGAGGAGATGGTGAATTTTCGTTTAAAATCACAAATGTGGATAGACGTTAAGCAAAAGAACGAACGAACGAACACACACACACACACACACACACACACACACACACACACACACACACACACACACACACACACACACACACACACACACACACACACATTCAAATTGGTCTGTCGGGTCATGTTTATGACTATGTTAAATCCTTTTTAAGTGGGAGATATATAGTGGCAAAAGTGGGAGTAACTTTATCAACCTCTAGGCCTATAAACATGGGAATCCCGCAGGGTTCCATTATTTCTCCATTGTTGTTCAACATTATGCTTTATGATTTACATACATGTTTTTCATCATCTACCAAGCTGGCTCAATATGCTGATGATATTGCTATATGGATTCAGACATCCTTGAGGAAAAGGACAAGCCTACATTACATAAATTATGTACAGAAACATTTTCAGGGTGAACTCGATAGACTGAGTAGCTATATGCAATCTAATGGTTTTGAGTTTTCTGTAGAAAAAACACATTTGATCCTCTTTAATAATGGTTATAATCCCAGCAAACTACCACGTTTTTTTTTTAGGAGGACGTGAAATATTTTTCAAGTCGGAAATCAAATTTCTTGGGATCCTATTTACTTCAAAACTAAACTGGAAGAAACACATTGATTCAATGGTGACTAAAGCAGTTAAAAGTTTAAATTTCTTAAAAATTGTAAGTCACTCTCCTTGGGGACAAGACTCCAAAATTCTTTTACATTTAGCGACATCTCTCGTAAGATCAAGATTGACCTACGGTCAAGAAATTTTCTTTTCTGCCCCGCCAACGTTCCTAAAGAAGCTGCGAATAATTGACAGTAAAGCTGTGAAACTGGCTTTAGGGGTACCTGTGCATACTAAGACCTCAGAAGCCTATAAGCTTGCGGGTATTCTACCACTAGATGAAATCAGAAAATTAAGTTCTGCTAAATATATTGTGAGATGTACAGCAGTGGATGATTTTGAGGAATTAAATATTAGGTCTGATATTGATTTTCCAAAAAATGCACAAAATAATTCAAATCTACAAACCATTCGCACATATGTGTCAGATATTTTAAATTCTTCAGACATTGATTTGCATGATATGGCACCTCGTGTTCTGGTGCCACCTGTCCCTCCCTGGGAGTTAACAAAAGCAAACGTCAACATATGTGCTTCTGACACAACAAAAGGAGAATCTCCACATATAATAGCAGCATCTGTCAGAATTGAATTAGAAGAAAATTTTGATTATCATTTAAAAGTTTACACTGATGGCTCGGTCCTGGATGATAGCAGTGCAGGATCTGCTTTTGTCATTCCTGACCTAAAAACAGAAAAATCATATTATTTAGGTAAGGGACATTCAATTTTTACAGCTGAATTGGTGACCATCCTTATGGCTTTAAATCATCTTGTTGATATACCAATCATAATAAGTAATATCCTATTTTGTGTTGATTCTCAATCTGTCTTAAAAGGTTTGCTCCTTTTTGAGAATAATCAAAGAGAAGATTTATTTTTTGAAATTAGGTATTTATTGCACTCCCTATTTGTGAAGGGTACAAATGTTGATTTTTGTTGGATACCATCCCACACTGGATTCCGTTATAACGACCAAGCAGATAGGGCAGCAAAAAGGGGAGCAAAAAATCATATAGATAGTATAAAAGTATATTGCCCATTGTCATACAAGGAAATAAGCAATATACTAGAAAGAGACTTTTATAGGTGCTTGAATTCAAGTCTAAAACCTCGTCAGTTGACTCTCTCAGACTTTGGTCCGATTCGCAGACCAATTCTGAGCTTAGCTCTCAGACTATTATCAAATTCATTACGGACCAAGTATTGTTCTAATGTCAAGTGTATATGCTTTAATAACCTGACAATTGAGCATATAATTTTTCACTGTAGCTTGATGAAGCCTTTTGTACACGAAAGTGTGTCTTCACAAGTGACTGAGAACGTTGATGTTTTTGACTTTTTGCATTCATTATCAGTTGTTTCGCTTGTCAGTTTAACGACTTCTCTTTTACGAAGTCCTTTAAGTAATTTCCTGTAACTGTATTTAGAGGGTTTTTTGTTTTTGTTTGTTTGTTTGTTTGTTTTGTTTTTCTTTCAAATTTCACCCACATTTTTACCCTCATTTGCCCAGTTTCCCCAAACCCTCCATTCATCCACATCTCCCACCCCTTCTAACCGATAATACTCAGATGTATTCATAAATACTTTTACAAAATGTCTTCAATCACCGATATGTGTGACGGGACATTAAACAAAAATTCCTTCCTACACACACACACACACACACACACACACACACACACACACACACACACACTAGTGCACTACACAACACACTACACACACACACACACACACACACACACACACACACACACACACACACACACACACACACCAGTGCACTACACAACACACTACACACACACACACACACACACACACACACACACACACACACACACTGCACACTACACAGTACACACCAGCTACACACCTTCACAGAACGCCAGAATCAGCAGAAGAGCACCACACAGGGACGCCACCATCTTTTCGTCAGTAAGAGAGAAGCACAACAACGACTGCAATAATCCTAATCGTCCTCCGAAATCTCTCTCTCCCTCTACTCTATCTCTTTGCCTGTGACCTCTGTGTCGAACCTTTCCCCCTCTGTGAATGGACAAGGTCTAAAGTCTGCAGTGGAAGTTCTTATATTTTCTTCTTCCCTTTTTTTTCCATTGGGGAAGTTTGTGTGGTTGGCCGCTGTTTTACCTCAGTTTCTCTGACCACCGCCTGTTTGAAGATAACGCCCTCCTTCCTTTATCTGGTCACGCAGGTATGTCAATTCATCTAACTTCCATCAGCTTGCAAGACCCACCTGTAACTTTGCCCTAAATTCGTCTCTGTCCCTTTCTCTCTGTCTGTCTCTTTGTCTGTCTGTTCCTGTCTGTCTGTCTGTCTGTGTCTCTGTGTATCTGTGTCCATGCGTGTCTCTCCCCATCTCTGTGTGTGTGTGTGTGTGTGTGTGTGTGTGTGTGTGTGTGTGTGTGTGTGTGTGTGTTTGCACGTGGGTGCCTATGCGTGCATGAAGGCGAATGTGAGGATTGCGGGTCTTTTTTTTTTTTGTTTGTTTGTTTGGTTTTGGGGGTTGTTTTTTTTTTTTGCGTTTTTATACTGGGATGCACGTGTGCTCATTTGTCGTTCAATCGCGTTGTTCTCCGAACCTTAGTCACGATATTATATGTTGCACGGGTGCCCTCACAGAAATGGTTTGAATGCCAACTGCACCTGAAGAAAATCGAGAACAAACAGCAACAACTGAAAGAACATCGCATTTCTGAACCGGACTGGACTGATTCTATAACTGGTGTGCCTCTCTTTTGGGGGAGGGGGTCCTATTGCTCGAGTGCTTCAAAGATGAGCTGACATTACCTGAAGAATGTGACATCAGCGCACGAGAGGAGGAGCTGACCTGAGTTCAGCGTGAAGCGTGATGATACCGCAGTGGGTTTTTTCCGGGCCAATTTCCGGTCCGGCAATACATTATAGATATATATATATATATATATATATGTGTGTGTGTGTGTGTGTGTGTGTGTGTGTGTGTGTGTGTGACTGCATATACATCGAAAGTGTTACAAAACGCCCTTTCGTATGTCTTCCTCCAATCAAACATGTGTTGTTGTTTTTCTCTTTTTTAGGTGTCACGGCTTCTTCTTTTTCTTAGTATTCCTTCTTCTTCTCATTATTATTATTAGTTAGATATTTATATATTCTTTTTTGTTTGTGCGTTGTTTGTTTTGTTTGTTTTGTTTTGTTTTTCTTTAGAAATTGTTATGATATGAAGTATATACGTATTTGTTTTGTATAGGAAATAATCATTAAAAAAAAGTTTTATATATATATATATATATAGAGAGAGAGAGAGAGAGAGAGAGGGAGAGAGAGAGATAGCTTGAAAATATATAGCTTATTGACTAACAATTCAACTGATGAACTAAAAATTAATTTGATGCATTAAATCAATTGTTCATTTTGAAAAACATTATTACAGGTAGACCAGCTTGTGGCTTTGTCCCCATTCGTTTCCATACGCAGACGGGAAGATCAAATCGGCAAGCTAATTAAACATCCTGGACGGACAATGACATGTCAGCGTTCGGTGGGTTATGGAAATACAAACAAAGCCAGCATGCACCCTTTCCTGAAAACGAAGTATGACTGCCCAGCAGCCGATTTATTGATCAGTGTAAGTTCGTGTTATTAACCAATCGGTTAATCAGCAGATTATAAGTGCAAGAAATGTAGAGAAACAAAAAAGAAAGACAGAAGGCTCAGTAGATTTTTTTTTTTTTAAAGAAGAAGAAGAAGAAGCCATTCATCCCTTAGCTATCTGTGTGCAATCATAATTCTGTCCTCCTTTCTCTCCTGGCAATCACAGACTGACCTTGGTCAACAAACTCCAACACTGTAGAACCAGGAACGCAACTGTGACTGGAATATGTAGGCATAGTGTTGTGGGAACGCAACTGTGACTGGAATATGTAGGCATAGTGTTGTGGGAACGCAACTGTGACTGGAATATGTAGGCATAGTGTTGTGGGAACGCAACTGTGACTGGAATATGTAGGCATAGTGTTGTGGGAACGCAACTGTGACTGGAATATGTAGGCATAGTGTTGTGGGAACGCAACTGTGACTGGAATATGTAGGCATAGTGTTGTGGGAACGCAACTGTGACTGGAATATGTAGGCATAGTGTTGTGGGAACGCAACTGTGACTGGAATATGTAGGCATAGTGTTGTGGGAACGAAACTGTGACTGAAATATGTAGGCATAGTGTTGTGGGAAGGAAACTGTGACTGGAATATGTAGCCATAGTGTTGTGGGAACGAAACTGTGACTGGAATATGTAGGCATAGTGTTGTGGGAACGCAACTGTGGCTCCAGAGGGGAAAAAACAACACAGGTTGACATCAAAGGCATGTGTAACGAGAAAGTGCATGATTCACACAGACGCAGACACAGACAGGCACGCAGACACAGACAGACAGGCAGACAGACAGACAGACACTCACACACACACACACACACACACACACACACACACACACACACACACACACACACACACTGATACAAACACACACACACACACACGCACGCATTCACGCATTCACGCACATAACCTAAATGTGGATGCACGCACGCACGCACACTGTTATGCACTCATACACCCACGCACGCACGCACGCTCACACACACACACACACACACACACACACACACACACACACACACACACCAGACATGAATCATTGAATCTTTGATACGGGTAAGCATTTGGTCTTTACTGAGAAACAGAAGACGACCAGCGCTTAGCATGCATATTATAGTATACCTATTTCAGGCACAGCTGACATGTGTACGATATCCTGCCTTTACGCACAGCTGACGTGTGTGCGATAGCTTCAGTACCTTTAGGCACAGCTGACGTGTGTACGATAGCCTACCTTTAGGCACAGCTGACGTGTGTACGATAGCCTCAGTACCTTTAGGCAAAACAGAAAAATTCAAGAGGACAGCCTTGATGACTCACGTGCGATGCCATCTGAGCAAAAGAAAACAAAACAAAAAAACAACAACAAAACAAACAAACAAAACAAAAAAACACAAAAGCAAAACAACAAAACCAACAACAACCAAAAAAAACCTACCAAAAACAAAAACAAACAAACAAACAATAACAACAAACAAACAAAAAAACCCACACGAATTCATCAGGATGAGGAGGGTGGGGAAGGTGAGAGAGAGAGAGAGAGAGAGAGAGAGAGAGAGAGAGAACTCAGAACTCAAAACGTTTTTTATTCAAGGATTATATATTCTTCCAATCTGTCCTTGCTAATCTACATCAGTTACAATAGCACACATAATCATATTTAATGGAAAAGCGAGAAAGAGATCTAGAAGATAAGAAAATCGTGCAGAAGGACAAATATGATGAATAACACACACACACACACACACACACACACACACACACACACACACACACACACACACACACACACACACACACACACACATCAAAAGGTGGATACCAATGAGAAAATCAGCACAGCTATATACATTCGAGAAGGGATCAAGTACACTCCATGCCCCAGCCCCGTTCCACCAGATATACCAAATATTCATTCTTGTGCTGTAAAAGTTCCAGTTTAATTCTTCACTCTTAACTGTCATATCTGTATACCTACCTCAGGGTCCAAATGACTTTAATACAGAGTGGATTTGAACCTTCCTTACGGACCGACCAGGACAAAAAAGTTCTCATCACGGGGGACTTTAATGCACACTCGCCATTTTGGGAGAAAGGCTGCCAATCGATCACTAGCAATCGTTTAATTGAAAACATTGTAGATGCTTCTCTGTACCTACTTAACGATGGCAGAATAACACGTGTCCCAGACAATCCAAGTCATAGAGCAACTGCCATAGATCTTACTTTAATATCACCAGATCTGGCACCAATATGTGACTGGCATACACTGAATGACGCTCTTAATAGTGATCATTTGCCTATTATCACAAGACTTGAATAAAAAAAAAATATCTCAGTCGATAGATCCAACCGAGGATAAGATTCCAAAATATGATTACCGGGCTTGCGAACTGGGATAAATTCAGAAGTTTACATTTCAAATTAACAACATAAACGATACAGACGTCAACAGTTTATATTCGATATTTACAAATGCAGTCATCACCGCTGCAAATGAATCTATTCCAAAGTTCAAATCGGTTAAAGATCATAAGCACTCTGGTAATATCTGGTGGAATGAGGCTTGTGAAGCAGCAAAGGAAGAAAAGAAGTCAAAATTCAAAATAATAATTATACATAAAAGTGCACCCCCCCCCCCCCATATCATTTAGAGATGAAAAAAGCTATAAAATGATAATAATAATAATAATTAATAATAAAGCAAATAGTGTTAACGCACAAGCAAAAAGGCAGTACTGGTCGTCTTTCTGCCCAAATGAAATTTTCAATCATAAAGATATGCAAAAGGTATGGGAAAAACTTAAATTTTAAAATCCAGTCTAGTTGGTATCCTGGCTTTGATGTATTCTAATTAATGTTATTTATATTTACATTGCTGTAAATTAATACTTGTTGATATGCATACCTATATTCTCCTTCCTATAACACCTCATTCATTACACACCACAATCTCTTTAACCTTTAATTTCTTATAATGTACTTTTTCTCTATTACATAAGATGAACACTTTCTTACACTAAAAAACACATGTATTCTCTTTCCTTTATCCAGAGTTTTAATGTTTTGATAGAACTTTCGACAGTCAAAAATCTATATTTTCCAGAGAAAATGAAATTCTTTCCAAACACACACACACACACACACACACACCGCAACACACACTTAGACCCTCCCCTCTCCCCCTCCCCGAAACTTTCATTGTCAAGGGATATCACTCTCTTCTAAACACTCACACTCACAACCGGAAATAAGCAGATCTGCGCTTGATTATGTAGGCGGACGACCTAGCACAACAGAAACAACACGACATATGAAGAGATTGCACACCCTAAAAACTGGTTTATGAACGGAACATTTAACTGAACAGACAAACGTAGCTAGCTATTGTTGAAGGTTTTCCTGTCAACGAACACCACGCTGGAGGCGTCGAACAAAGGTAAGCAAAACAACCAGACGTGCAAAGCAAACGCAGATTGCAGACGATATTTTTTGCAAAAGCCATCTATTGAATGAACTTCCTTACTTCGTGCGGTTAATATGAAGTTCGGATAATGATAAGACTGAGTTGGGATAATGATTGTGTATGTCTTAAACCATTTTGTTCATCCACTTGGTCCGTTGCCTCGTCAGTCAAAAGGTTCACGTGACTGGATCGATACAAATCATACTTGTCCTAAGAAACTGATTGAACAGTAAACCGAACAGCTTCAGACATTGTCTGTGCTTCTGTAATATGTTTACTAGTAGTATGTGCTGAAGTTAACTTTAAAGGGAGACTTTTTGAGAAAACAATTTGAAATGAACAACAGATGCAGTACCATGATATTTGTTAATTGTTGGTTGTCATTGGTGATATATTACATGTATGTAAGATACATAGCAAACTCTACTCTCTCTCTCTTTCTCGCTCTCTCTCTCTCACTCTGTGTGTGTGTGTATCCTCTTGTGTGTCTCTTTATGTGACACAGACACAGTGACACACTCACACACACTCTCCCTTTCTCATTTTCTCCCACGCACAGTCCCTCTCTCATTTTCTCTCTCTCTTGCTCTGTGTGTGTGTGTGTGTGTGTGATTGTGTGTGTGTGGTGTGTGTACGTGTGTGTCTCATTGTGTTTGTATGTGTGAACAAGTATTTGTGTAGGATTTTCCTGTAGTAGAATGTAAGGCCAGATATTTCACTTTGACTGACAAGTAACTAGCAGTAGTCTCACAGATGCTAACTGTAGATGTCATGTTCATTACATTCCATTTATCTCTTGTCATTCATACAGTGTGCAGGTGATGTTAGAATAATAAGAGAATAATATCTTACAGTGATCTGTTCAGTTGCTGAATCAGTATCAACGATATGATTAGTTAGCGCGCAAAGATCTGTTCGTGTTATACCATCATTATATTTCAAGCCATTGTTCTTTGCACCTTATGTCCGAGCTCTCTGGACCTTAAGGTGTAAAAGGCAGAGCTGACTATCTTTCTCTCAGGTAAGCGTTTAATGTGTTTCTCCATCACCACTTTGTCTATATATATCTACCCATTGTGTACTTCTGTGTACATGTGCATGTAACAGTGTTTTATTGTATATGTATGAGATAATCTCTCATCATTTGGAATGAGTCACACTGTTTGTCTTTAATGACAGAATATCACCACTGATAATATTTTAATCACATTGTGTAACCAGATGGAATGAATGACGGTGCATATCAAACTATGACACATCTTAAGTAATACTAACTTGGAATAGAATCACTGTATTTGTAACACTAAAAAAAAATATTAAAAAGGTTTATTGACGATCTTTGGTGTAAGTCTGCTGTATCTTCTTCTTTTTTTCTTTTCTTTTTTAAAAAAATTTTTTTAACACACTGTTTTTTTTTCCTGTTGTGTAGTATTAACTGTATTTCACAGCTGTCCAGAAATATTGACATCAAAGTTGATTTTCATACTATTATATTATAATCATGCACATTTTTTTGTTAACAGTTTGATATATTTTTGCATTTCACACTGGTATCTCAGTCCTTGTGTCTGTCTCTCTCAGTCTCTGTGTCTGTATAGATCTTTCCTTTCATTTCCTTTGATTCTGATGAAACCTCCTCCCCTGCCTATCTCCTGAGATAACAAAACTATGCAGTGCTTACCACCTTGTTTTAAGCAGCGCATGGAAAATTGACAGGATATATATTGAAGAACTATATACCTATACTTTCATGATTAAATTATGAAGAAGAAAAAAACCTGCTCCACACAGATAGATAGTTTCAGTTTCAGTTTCAGTAGCTCAAGGAGGCGTCACTGCGTTCGGACAAATCCATATACGCTACACCACATCTGCCAAGCAGATGCCTGACCAGCAGCGTAACCCAACACTATATAGATATATATTTACCCTGCTGCAGGTTCATAAAGCTTAACTGGATCTAGTCCCCATGACTTTTTTTTGCTGTATCTGTATTTCAAAATCCTCTTGTGAGCGTAGAATAAAGTATATAAAGAAAAATATTTCTCATGGTTATCAGTTTCTTGCTTTGATGTTTGTATTTTTTTTACTCAGTATTCCTTTCATGTTGTATCTGAAATGTGTAATGACAGGGAAAAAGTGAACTGGAAACTAAAAGCCATCCAGCCAACCAAATAACCAGTACTTCATTATATCATCACTGTGATTCACAACCTTGAGGAAAATGACATGCTGTAACTGTAAGCTGTGTAACTATTACAATTTTTTCAGTAATGTATGATTGGGTTAAGAGTTGTTTTCAGAATGCACTGCACTTAAGTGTACATACATAGACCTGTGTCAAAAATCATACAGTATTTGTAAATATGATTTCTGATTCATGTTTGAACCCTTGATGTACCCCCTCCTTACCCCCCCCCCACTCCTACAATATTCCTTGTGACTCTAGTACACTTGGTAAGAAAGAATATTCTGTTACATTTTTATAATAAACTGCTGGATTAGTTACAAAATGAAATAACTTTTTGACGTGATTACACATGTGTATATGTGTGCAGTATGTGTTGTTGAGAGCGCTAGTAAGATGGTAGTTGTCACATTTTGTTCTGTCTGTTTAGTGTTACTGGATTGGTTTTTAAAGGATAGGTCATTTTGGTGTCACTGCTTTGTGGATGTGCCTGCAGTATGACTTGATGTTGTGTGACCACCCTTTGCTTGTGTGTGTAAACATCAGACTGTTGTTCACTGTGTGCTGCTTTGTTGTTGTTGTTTTTTGTTTGTTTGTTTGTTTGTTTGTTTTCGTGTTGTGACAACTGTTGTAGAGTAGAGCTATATACAGTACAAATGATGTACATCACATTCACAATATGAGCACGGATGTGCATTCACAAGTATGCATGTAAGCACACAAGTTCTAGCAATATACACACACACATCACAGAGAGAGAGAGGAGGGAGGGGGCGGAGAGAGGAGAGGGGGGGGGGGGAATAAAATGCCAAAACGGATAGTTCATGAAATCAATAACAACAGCAATAATAGTAAAGATAATGAAGTTTCATGACCCTAATTCATAGATAACGCAGAAAACAGCCTTTTTATTTTCACCCTGATTCTGTTTTAATGATAAAAGATACAATAATTAATTGTTATGATTGTGGTGGTATACTTATAATTGTGGTCTTCGTGTGCAGCATCCTGTTCAAGAAATGTCTCAGTGTGCTCAAACAAAAAGATGATTCATTCTTAGAAGACACAGTGTCAGTGTGTCACATATTTTCTGTCAGCCTTTGTAGAGTGTGATGTTTGTAGAGCATGACCAGGCACTGCTCAGGTAAGGACCATGGAAGATAAGTAGTGTTACACTTACAGTATTAGTGTACTGTCACCGTGTCCAAAAAGAAAACCTTGTCCAGTCCAGTGCAGTCATTTAATTAGTGACTGTGACCAAGTGATTTACACACACTGTGGTTTCCCAGGCAGTTTCATTTCATGGTAATTGATGTGTAGGGAATGTGAACATAGAGGAAAGGGCAAGTCAAAAGAAGTTTTGCAGAAAATACAACTTGTGTACATGACTGCAAGCAATTCGACAGCAGGTCAGAAATTTTTATTTTATTTGTGTGTGTGTGTGTGTGTGTGTGTGTGTGCGCATGCGCGCACTACAGGTGCAGCAGTGTTAAGCATAAGAGAAAGTTGTAATCTGTTCACGGGCCAGATGAGGTACATTCACTGAATCAGTATGTATTTTGATGCAAGCCCTGAAGTTGAGAGAGAGAAGACTGAATAGCATCATCATCATGTGAGTTAATCATTCAGATATTCAATTCCATTTCCTAACTCTCGTCTCACAGTGAACGTTTTGATGGAAAATATTCTTCTGCCAGGAAAGATCTGTACAGTGTGTGTGTGTGTGTGTGTGTGTGTGCGTGTGTGCATGTGCGTGCATGACTGTGTGGATGCATGAATGCATGTGTTTCAAACCAAGTACTTTTTTTTTTCTTTGCAAGGATTTAATTAGATGATGCATAAGAATAGCATGTGCTGGGGTTTAATATCATCAAAGGATACAAAAAATCTCTCCTAACCTCATGGGTTAAAGTTGATATTATAGCCCTCATTCTCTTCAACATGCATTACTGATAATGGTAGTACCTATTGGTGTCTGTCCGTCCTCAAGTTCAGTACTGTAGGACCCTGTGGTACTGAATGAAGTAGGACTCAGAGGTCAGTCTGTGGTCAGTGAGGGAGCACTTACACAAGCTGGTGTGCTCTATTGCTGTCTGACACAAGTGACTGTTCAGTCTTGAATGACAGTAGGGCTATGCATCACCACATACTTATCATTGAGTGGTTCTGGAATTGTTGGTTTTGTATATATGTAATAGCAATGGACTCCATTGTTATGGATGGTATTTGGAAAGGAGTTTTATGACATGAAAAAAAATGTTTTTCTTGTATAATAAGAAAGCATCTGGTTGATCCTATTTTATGACTTGAAAAAAAAAGTATTTTATGACATTAAAAAAAGTATTTCTTGTATCATAAGAAAGCATCCAGTTGATCTTATTTTATGACGGAGAAAAAAAATTGTATTATATCTAAAGACAGTGTCTGTGGTTGATCCTTTGTCTCTCTCTTTCTGTCCTAACCATCCTTTACACTGCTTATTTTTTACCCCCTCCACCTACACCCCCGCACCCTCCCTCCCGTCCCCTTTCCTGCGCACCAAACACACTCTCCTTTGTTAGAATAGGACATTAAGTTTAACAGTTCTATGCAGAAAAGAAAAGAGCATACCGCATGGTTCTGGAGCCTTGGAAAGTGCACACACGTTTGTGCATACACACGCGCGCACACACACACACACACACACACACACACACACACAACATATGCACATGCCCTCATGCACTCACACACACACACACACATCTGTCTGTGTGTGTGTGTGTGTGTGTGTGTGTGTGTGTGTGTGAGGAAGACCACTCCTGTAACAATGCATATCCATAGTTTTATGGACTGGATATTCTATTAACTTATAACAAGTGTTTTGATGTTTGATTTTGTTCTTCTGCACATTGTTAAAAACAGAAATGAGTGGTCAGCACTTAACTTCACTGATAACATACCAAATGCACACAAAATAATCAACACATGTAGATGTATACAGTTGTTATTTTTTTCTTTTCTTTTCTTTTCTTTTTTTTACATTAGGAAGATATTAGTTTATGTAATCAACTCGTCTTGCATATTATTTTAGTTATGTGCATTGATTGTTAGCGGACATCAGCAGAGGCCTTGTCTTTTACTCTTAAGAATATGTGGATTGATGTGTAGCAGTTATCCTACTCCCTAGTTATATATTGAGTATGGTGGATGTCAGTAATGAAGTCATAATAACCAAAGCATTCAGAGAACCATAATGTTTGACAATTCATGGACGTGTATATTTTTCCAGTGGCAAATGAAAATGTTCAAGATCGCTTTTGTGGTGTGTGTGTGTTAGTGTGTGGGTGTGCACACATGCACATGCTTGTGTGTGCGTGTGTGTGTGTGTGCATGCATGCATGGGCATGCTAATTATTATGTGTGTGTGTTTGTGCATGAGAGAGACAGAGAATGTGTGTGTGCGTGTTTGTGTGTGTTTGTGTGTGTGTGTGTGTGTGTGCAGTGGTATATAAAATTAATGTAAAAGCCCATGTCAAAGGATTTAAGCAGTCGTTCTATTTGTTCTTTTGTTTCAGTGTCACCAAGCAGAAGCTGTTGCCCTCTCCACCTATTGAAAAATGGCAGTCCACCAAATCCTTCATTTTCACCCTTCCCCTAAAACCCCACTTGAGTGAATGGCTTAATACTCCAACCCTAGCTCCTCCTCCCACCCCATCCCTCTACAAAGGTTGAAAACGAAGTAAGGTCCACCAAGTTCTTGATTTTCACCCTCCTCCTAAAATCCCCCACCTGGGAAAATGGCTGAAGCCTCCGCACCCCCCTTCCCCCAACTCCCATCTGTATACATAAGTTGAGAACGAAATAAAATCCACCAGTTTCTTCATTTTTACCCTCCCCTAAAAAATTCCACACCTGGGTAAATGGTTTAAGCCCTCCCCCCCCACCCATGCCACCCCTATGCATGGGTTCAGAACAAAATAAAATCCACCAAATTCTTCTTTTTCACCCTCCCCTAAAAAGAAACAAAAAAACTCCTAGGTAAATGGCCACCCCATCTGTTTGCATAGATTGAAAATGATTGAAAATGAAATAAGATTCATCAAGTTCTTCATTTTCCCCCTCCACTAAAAAAAAAAACCCCTGAGCCCCCACCCCTTCTACAAAGGTTTTTGAAATCAGAGCGCGCGCACACACACACACTCACACTCACACACACACACACACAACACAGACAGACTGACAGAATGGACGAGGTGGAGCCACTGGAAACGGATGCTTTGCTCGTAGATTTCATGGACCCCGCCGCCCCCTCCTACCGCACGGTGCGGCTGCTGGAGGATGAGGGTGTGGGCGGGGGGGCCATGCTGGAGAACAACGGGCGGGTCGAAGGTCGGCAGCGGCTGCGGCACACCATCTCTGACGATGACGAAATGCTGGACATCGCTATGGATGGCCGGGACGCGCAGGGCATCACGGAGCTGCCGGACAAGTCTCACGGTCAGTGTGGGTGTGGCTGTGTGTGTGTGGGAGGGAGGGTGGGTGGTGGCTGTTGGTTGATTGGTTGTGTGTTGGTTGGTTGTTGTGGCTGTTGGTTGTTTGCTGTGTCGGTTGGTTGGTAGTATGGTTGATTGGTTGCTGTGCTGGTTGTTTGGTTCATTGGTTGCTGTGTCAGTTGGTTGGTTGGTTGTTGGATGATTGACTTGTTAGTTGGTTGCTGTGTTATTTGGTTGGTTTGTTGGTTGGTGAGTCGGTTGGTTGTTGGTTTGTATGTAATTGAGTCTTTTGATATGTTGGTTGGCTGGTCTGTTGGTTGGCTGGTCTGTTGGTTGGCTGGTCTGTTGGTTGGCTGGTCTGTTGGCTGGTCTGTTGGTTGGCTGGTCTGTTGGTTGGCTGGTCTGTTGGCTGGTCTGTTGGTTGGCTGGTCTGTTGGTTGGCTGGTCTGTTGGTTGGTCTGTTGGTTGGTCTGTTGGTTGGCTGGTCTGTTGGTTGGTCTGTTGGTTGGTCTGTTGGTTGGTCTGTTGGTTGGCTGGTCTGTTGGTTGGTCTGTTGGTTGGCTGGTCTGTTGGTTGGCTGGTCTGTTGGTTGGTCTGTTGGTTGGCTGGTCTGTTGGTTGGCTGGTCTGTTGGTCAGAGAAGCATCAGTTCCCACTGTTTGCCGAGACCAGCTTGTGGCTGCCTTTGACTCATTCACTCCCTCACACCTTGCTTTGGTTTAACCGCTTTGTAACTACGTTACCATGACCACCATCACTTAAGTCTGCACCAATTGAAAAGAAAGCTTGGAACAAGAATTACCCCCCCCCCCCACCCCACCCCCACCCCCCTCTATACAAACCATGCTGGATATTTGAGTCTACTTGTCTTGTATTTGTCTGTTTTCCATGACCACCAGTACTGATGTCTACCAACTGAAAAGAAGGCTTGGAATTAGAATTCACTCCAACCCAATCAATCAATCAAAATCAAAAACACTTTATTAATCCACATGTAAATTAAGTTGTGTAATCACAGGCTCGTTGTAAACACTAGCATAAAATCATCATGCGCAACATAAGAAGAGATTAAAACTAAAATAAGAATTCCCAATAGCTGACAATTGACTAACCCCCCCCCCTCCTCCCCACACACACATACTCGTATTAAGACAATAGGGTGTTGCACAACAGTATTTACAAATGAAAACATCCAACAAAAAGTATATATTACTAAAAATGACGTGCACACACACACACACACACACACACACACATGCACACACTTTAAGACCATAAGGTATTGTACAACAATACATTTATATTATATTAAAAAAAAAATAATAATAAAAAAAAAAATCCAGGGAATAAATCATATATATAAGTAAAATGCACACACACACACACACACACACACACACACACACATACACTTGATGCATATTGGAGTCTGCTTCTTTTGGGATTATTTATTAAGTGGTGGTTGGTGAGCCTGTAAACAAACAGGCAAACAGAAGCACAATGGCAAAACATTGCATAGAAGTAGCATTGATTTGTACGAAGAGTAAATGCCAGCATGTTGGAATGTTGTACTGTAACTTGTACTGGAATCCTTAGTTACAGCCTTTTAGTATCACACACACACACACAAATACACACACATGTGCCCACACACACACACACACACACACACCACACACACACACACACACACACACACACACACACACACACACACACACACACACACATACACACACACAGAGTTTAATTCATGATGGACTTTTTAAACTGATAGCACTGAAACGTAAACAATGTCATGAAAATGATTAAATGAATGAATAAAATGGTTGGGGAAGAAAAGATATTCTTTGCAAGTGCTCATGTGTGCTTCTTAATTAAGAGCAGCAATGTTCAGTAGATGCTTCCGTAAACAGAAAACATACATTGGAACAACTGTTTTGGTGAGATTGCTAAAACAACAACAACATCAACAACAACAGCAATGTGTAATAAAATATAAAAATGAAATAGAATAGATTGCGACCAGTCGTCTGTACCAAGGGAACTAATTGCATAAGAAATTCTGTAAACGTGTGACAGAGTTCTCCCCCTTGCTTCCCTGTGTGTCTCTTGGTATGGCAGTGACAGTTTGTGTGGAAAGCAGGCAGTAAACGTGATACAGTTTTGTATATATCATATTGTTATCGAAATTAATACAAACAGATGTCAAGCAGATCAGTATTTTCCCCCATATATTATGAAGACAGTGATAGTCAAGGTTTTGACCTAATGTTATGTGTGTTTATCTGGTGAGAATAGACAGCAGGTGAGGGCAGAAGATAATGGATATTGAATTTTAACTCTTTTATAATCAATAGATGAAACAGTGTAAAGTGACAGGTATTGTTTACTTAAACCTACATATTAAGACCAATTGTGTTGTTTAAGCTTGTATATAAATATACAACTACTGCAATAGTTTGCTTCTTGTTTCATATTGCATTTATTATTACACAGATATACAACAGACACCTTTACACACTGGTCGCATTTGGTGTAAAATTGATTTATAAAGGAAAAATCTTTTTGGTTTAATTAATCTTTACCTTGAATGCAGGCGTGAGCTTAAGAGGGGTGTTGTTGTTTTTTGTTTTTTTTTAGTTTTTTTTTTTTACCTTGAATACGGGTGTTTGTGTTAGGTCTTTGAAGAGGACAATGAAGGCAATGTGTGGTGTATGTAATGAGTGCAGGTAAACCCTGAGGAACAAAGAAGATGTTTTGGCCTCCAGGAAACAATCAGTGTATGTTCTTCTGAATGGCAGAGCCAGCAACAACAAAAAAGGAGCATGGAGCACCTAAAAAGGTTGCACAGAGACACAGAGAGACAGACAGACAGAGAGAGAGAGAGAGAGTGGAGGACTGGGGTGTGTGGTAAAGTATACGTAGGTAGGGGTAGGGGTGTGGGTGGTCTCAGCAAATCATGCTGAAGGCAAGAAAGAGTATGGGAGAAAGCTAGTGAGCATTGAACACATAATGTCTGTGAGAGGGTGGGCAGATGGTAACCTTAAGAATAAGATCTGCAGCATAGTACAGTGCAGTTAAGTGCAGTTCAGTTTAGTGCAGTTAAAACACACACACACACACACACACACACACACACACACACACACACACACACACACACACACACACAGAGTAATGAGTAACACACACATATACGTATACATACACACACATGCACACACACACATGCACCCACCCACACGCACGCACGCACGCACAAACGCACGCACACACGCATGCATGCATGCATACACGCATACATATACATATATACATACACATGCATGCACGTTGACACACTCACACACACACACACACACACACATACACATATGCATATACATACACACACATGCACTCACACTGACAAACGTGTGCGCGCGCATACACACACACACACATACACAAGCACATGCACACACACATACACATATACATATACATGTAAAAACATACACACACACACACACACACACACACACACACACACACACACACACACACACTGACTGACTGACTGACTGAAACCATTTATTGTCAGATTAACTGTTTGTTGTACTGACATTTTCGCAACCATTTGAATAAAATATTAACTGAGCAACACAAGGAAATTCTGATTTACACACACACACACACACACACACACACACACACACACACACACACACACACACACACATACACACACACACACACACACACACACACACACACACACACACACACACACACACACACACACACACACACACACACACACACACATATAACACATACACACACACACACACTATCCAAAAAATAACAACAAAGACAACAGTGATATAAAAGAGGCCTCTGTACAGGTATCACTTACCTTTATGGGTCTGGATATATACAGACACCTTTTTAGGTCTGGATATATATAGACACTGATCTATACTTTTTTTTTCTCTCTTTTCTTTTTTCTTTTTTTCTTTTTTTTTTTTTTTTTCTGTTTACATATGACAGTGTTTTATAGCTGCAAAGCTGTGCAGATGTTGTTCATGTTCTGGTGCACATCTGTATTTATTTATTTGTGCAATTTCTTATCAACATATGTGAGACATAGAGAGTTAGAGTTGTGTGTGTGTGAGAGAGAGAGAGAGAGAGAGAGAGATACACATTTATATGGGTGTATCTGTGTATTACAAATATGAATGCATTTATCTTTTTTTTTCCTTCAAAATGTTGATAGCAATGGTATTGTCCATTATGCTCAATGCAAAACATAATATGGCAGAAGTGAACTGAAGTATCCTTTAGTGCACAACTGCAAGTGTGTTCACTGCACAGTATGGTTCCCAGCGGAATGCTGTTGGTCACTTTTGTCAGTTTGTTGACAGCAGAACACTATCAATGGTAATGTTTTGTCAGTCTGTTGACAGCAGAACACTATCAATGGTAATGTTTTGTCAGTCTGTTGACAGCAGAACACTATCAATGGGAATGTTTTGTCGGTCTGTTGACAGTAGAACGCTAGCAGGTAAATGCTTTTCAGTCTGTTAACAGCAGAACACTGTCATGATAATGTTTTGTCAGTCTGTTGACAGCAGAACACTATCAACGGTGATGTTTTGTCAGTCTGTTGACAGCAGAACACTATCAATGGGAATGTTTTGTCAGTCTGTTGACAGCAGAACACTATCAATGGGAATGTTTTGTCAGTCTGTTGACAGCAGAACACTATCAATGGGAATGTTTTGTCAGTCAGTTGACAGCAGAACACTATCAATGGGAATGTTTTGTCAGTCTGTTGACAGCAGAACACGATCAATGGGAATGTTTTGTCAGTCTGTTGACAGCAGAACACTATCAATGGGAATGTTTTGTCAGTCTGTTGACAGCAGAACACGATCAATGGGAATGTTTTGTCAGTCTGTTGACAGCAGAACACTATCAATGGGAATGTTTTGTCAGTCTGTTGACAGTAGAACACTATCAATGGGAATGTTTTGTCAGTCTGTTGACAGCAGAACACTATCAATGGGAATGTTTTGTCAGTCTGTTGACAGCAGAACACTATCAATGGGAATGTTTTGTCAGTCTGTTGACAGCAGAACACTATCAATGGGAATGTTTTGTCAGTCTGTTGACAGTAGAACACTATCAATGGGAATGTTTTGTCAGTCTGTTGACAGCAGAACACTATCAACGGGAATGTTTTGTCAGTCTGTTGACAGCAGAACACTATCAATGGGAATGTTTTGTCGGTCTGTTGACAGTAGAATGCTAGCAGGTACATGCTTTTCAGTCTGTTGACAGCAGAACACTATCAATGGGAATGTTTTGTCAGTCTGTTGACAGTAGAACACTATCAATGGGAATGTTTTGTCAGTCTGTTGACAGCAGAACACTATCAATGGGAATGTTTTGTCAGTCTGTTGACAGTAGAACACTATCAATGGGAATGTTTTGTCAGTCTGTTGACAGCAGAACACTATCAATGGGAATGTTTTGTCAGTCTGTTGACAGCAGAACACTATCAATGGGAATGTTTTGTCAGTCTGTTGACAGCAGAACACTATCAATGGGAATGTTTTGTCAGTCTGTTGACAGTAGAACACTAGCAGGTAAATGCTTTTCAGTCTGTTAACAGCAGAACACTGTCATGATAATGTTTTGTCAGTCTGTTGACAGAACACTATCAGTTGTCATGTATTGTCAGCCTGTTGACAGCAGAACATTATTAATGGTAATGTTTTGTCAGCCTGTTTACAGCAGAACATCATCAATGGTAACGTTTTGTCGGCATGTTGACAGTACTACATCAGTGGTAATGTTTTGTCAGCCTGTTGACAGTAGAAAATCGTCATTGGTAATGTTTTTGTCAGCCTGTTGACAGTAGAAAATCATCAATGGTAATGTTTTATCAGGCTGTTGACAGCAGAACACAATCAGTGGTACTGTTTTGTCAGCCTGTTGACAACAGAACATGGTCAGTGGTCATGTTTTGTCAGCCTGTTGACAGCAGAACACAATCAGTGGTACTGTTTTGTCAGCCTGTTGACAACAGAATACCGTCAGTGGTAATGTTTTGTCAGCCTGTTGACAGCAGAACATGGTCAGTGGTGATGTTTTGTCTTGTTGACTGCAAAACTGTTTTGGTGTTATGCTTTCCACTCTTCTCGGCATTATATTTTGTATTTGTTTTTGTATTTTGTATTTCTTTTTATCACAACAGATTTCTCTGTGTGAAATTCGGGCTGCTCTCTCCAGGGAGAGCGCATCGCTACACTACAGCGCCACCTTTTTTTTTTTTTTTTTAGGTTTTGATATTTTTTCCACTCTCTTCAACAGGGAACATTGTTGGTGGTTTTGAGCCATTCATGCTGTTCACCACAGAACAGTGCAGACAACAATTTATCCTGTAGTCATTTCTAATAGCAAAAACATTGTGGTGATACTCCTGTGCCTTGTATGTCAGCGGTTTTGTTTTGCTCTTCCCTAGAAGAGCAGATAACAGTTGTGCACCTAAAGGGGCAAATAGTAATACATGTAAAAAAACAAATATATATATATATATATATATATATATATATATATCTCATAGATTTGTGCTTGGATAGTTATCTGTACCTATCTCCAGTGATAGAGATAATTCTGAATGAGTGCTCATGGATTTCGCTATCTTCAGTGATGTGTGAACAATTTCTGCATCTGAAGTCAAAAACTCCCACAAGAAATGTCTGCTCTTCCTCAGACTGTAACCTTCTGAAACTTGGTAGTGTCAGTACAAGAACCTATGGCGAGCATTCTGCCCTCTTTGCTGCTCCTCATATCTGGAACAGCCTTCTGCGTCATATCCATTCACCTGACTTCGTCTTTGCCTTTTGTTCTTCACTGAATGTAACTCATCTTTTCAAAACGTACAGTAAGCATTCGTCTTACAACACTGCCCCTTGCCTGCCAACTCACTTTGGATGTATGATGTAGGAGAGAAAATGTGGGGGGCAGGGGATGGGGAGACAGAGAGAGAGAGAGAGAGAGAGAGAGAGGGAGTGGTTATGATTGGAGTGTGCAATTTGTGACTTATTCTTTCATGTAAAATGCTTGTAGCTCTTTGAGAGAAAGGGCTCTATTTGAATGTATATATTGCCATTCTTCTTCTGATCATTACTATTATTGTTAATAGTATTAGTATGATATTTATCATTATTGTTACAGATATTATTATTATTATTATTGTTATCATTAACTGATTTGATCATGGCATCCTCTGTCACTAACAGTGTGGTGTACTATCATTATTAATGGTATCAGTGCTATAACCGTTATTATTGTTACTGATATTATTATCATTATTAACTGATTTGATCATGGCATCCTCTGTCACTAACAGAGTGGCTGTCCCAGTTTGGCTGGTGTCCAGTTCTCCTGAGGTATTAGGGTGGTGGGTGTTTGCCTGACATGTATACACGCATACAGAATACGTTTTACTTTAGAGTTTGTCAGTTTCCTGATTACCTGATGGAAATACTGCTGCACTGCATGATGATTGATAAGCATTGTTTATGATCATTTGCTCTGAAAGCCGTTTATTGGTTATTTGTGTGTTAGACCTATTAATCATGTTGTTCTCAGCATGGAGGTGAGGGGTTGGGGCATGATGTGTGTGTGTGTGTGTGTGTGTGCGTGTGTGTGTGTGTGTGTGTGTGTGTGTGGGTGTGTGTGTGTGCACATACTTGTATGTGTGTTTGTTTGTGTAATTTGTATGGGTAATTGTGCCTGTTCATGAAGGTGTGGTTGTGTGTGTGTGTGTGTGTGTGTGTGTGTGTCACTGTGCGGGATGGGGAGTGGGAGAGAGAGAAGGGGGGTATTTGTTGAGGCACACTCGTGTATGCATGCATGTGTTTGTGTGTATGTGCATGAAGCTGGTCATACATGGGGTTTTTTTTTACCCTATTTTTTATGCCCCTCCCCTCCCCCACCTCGCCCTTCACCCCACCCCCCAACCCCCACCCCCACCCTATATTTTAGCCAGAAAATAATTCTCTCCATCTCTGCTGCCCTGTTCCGGAATTGCACTTTTCATTAACCCATCAAACTGAGACTTCTGCACACCGATCAGTTCAGGTTACTGGTATCTCCTTCATTGTGGTCCACTCTAGAGTGGATCTGTTCCATGATGAAGGAGACAGAGCCAGTTAAAAGTTTGACCCCTCATACAGCCTTTTTTTTTGTTATTTTATTTTTGCAGCATTTGATTGGCACTCACATACTTCCATAGAAGTTTCCTGAAATAAACATGTCTTGTCTTGTCTTGTCTTGTCTCTAGGCCTGACCAACAAGTTGGGTTTATGTGTAGTTTAGGCGCCTGCCCCTTTGAAAAATGTTTTTTTTAATTTAGAGTTTGTGTGGTGTAGTGTATGTATGGATCAGTATGCATGCTGTGTATCTGAAAGTGGTGAACATGCTTTGCAGTGAGGAAAAGGTGAAAATATGGAGATTGTGAGACTGAATTGGAAGGAGGACTGTCGTCGCATGTGGTTTTTTTGTTGTTGTTTTTTTTTTTGTTTTTGTTTTGTTTTTTGGTATGGGTTTTGAATTTTTGACTCACTTGTGTAAACAAAGTGAGTCAATGTTTTAACCCGGTGTTTGGTTGGCTGTGTGTGTGTGGGTGTAACAGATTCATTGACAAGTCGATGTTGGCTACCCATCCAGAAGAAGAAGTGTGTGTGTCAGTGGTAAACTTTAACATTGCCATTTTCTCTGGAAATATTTTGTCTGCTAATACCAAATTTGACTTAAACATAGGTTGTAAGTCTCCCGAATGAAGCTGGGGTTTTTTCCGAATTATTAACAGTTTATGTCGTTGAGGTTTGTTCTGAAATCCGAAAATTCTAAAAACCGCTTCCCACTGAGTTAGGCCTACTAGCGGGTAGGTTGTATTCAAAGAATGACCTCGTTTTTCTTGTTCAGGAAAGAAATACTGGTTCTGGACAGAACACATACAGTAACACTAATTACACCATCGATGTATTTACTGCATATGAATATTCTCAAGTAGACACTGAATTAAATGGAATGAACATAAAAGAAAAATTGAATCGATTGTTTCTTTCAGCTTGTTGTAGGCCACCACTGGTTCGTG
Source organism: Babylonia areolata (assembly GCF_041734735.1). Classification (NCBI taxonomy): domain Eukaryota; kingdom Metazoa; phylum Mollusca; class Gastropoda; order Neogastropoda; family Buccinidae; genus Babylonia; species Babylonia areolata. The sequence continues at coordinate 43,547,354 of NC_134882.1, forward strand.
CAGATCTAGAGATCTGCCATGTGTTGCTTTGTGCTTGAAGGGATAGCAAAGTCTCCTTTACTGCCAAAATAAAAGTATAATCGAGTTATAATTTTATTTTAAAAAACACAAAAAAACACGATTTAAACGGCGTTATTATGTTCACTACAATCACATCTGTTTATCGCACAAAGAAGAAAACGTCAAATAAATTTAGTCAAAATGACGTCAGATGCGCTGCAGCAGTGGGGGTTTGTCTGCTTGCTTTGGAACTAAACATGCATGGTTCGATCCCGCTCACATACCTTTTTTTTTTTTCTTCTTTTCTCCCAAGCTTATTTTATATATTATACTTAATGTAGAGCACTTTTCAACAATTTTTTTAATCTCTTTTTTTTCTCCTCATGATTCCTTGACTGGATAAAGCACGAAGCACAAGTGAGTCATTTAGGGTTTGCCTCTTGTTAATATAGATATAAACATGTATGGAATGCCCTGTTATTTATGGATTCCCGTTTGCTAAATGTGTGTGTGTGTGTGTGTGTGTGTGTGTGTGTGTGTGTGTTTCCTTGAGGTAGGACAGGCTGTCACCAAACTGCCTGTCCACAGTATCACTTTTCTGTCATCTGCTGGTCCATACCATCACAGATTGCTTAAAAAAAAATTTAAAGAAAAAGAAAACTACTCTACTTTCCCCCCCCACTGCATGAAAAGGTAAGACAGAACTGATGGTCCTCGCTGTCAGTCAGTCACTGTAACGTGTAGGAGGGACCACTCATTTTCCCAGGTCAGTGCATGTCTCTGCTATTCTGCTTTCCACTCCATGGGACCTACCTAACTTTCTGACGAAGTTCATGTGTTGCTGGTTGAATTGCATTAGCCAAATGGAAGCTGTAAGCTATATTTCAATTTACACTAGAACTTTCATCTCTCTCTCTCTCTCTCTCTCTCTCTCTCTCTCTCTCTCTCTCTGTGCATTTTTCTCTTCCACTCTCTCTCTCTCAGTCTCTGTCCATCTCTGTTTCTGTTTCTCTTCTTTCTTTCTTTCTCTCTCTCTCTCTCTGCATATTTCTCTTCCTCTCTCTCTCTCTCTCTCTCTCTCTCTCTCTCTCTCTCTCTCCCTCCCTCCCTCCCTCCCTCCCTCCCTCTTTCTCTTCCCCTCCCCCCTCTCTTCTCCTCTCTCGCTCTCCTCTATCTCCTCAGCTCCCACTCTCCCCGTCTCTCACTCTCTCCATCCACTCTCCTTCGTCCTCTCTCCCCCCTCTCCCCTCGCCCTCCCCTTAGATTCAGCGAAAAAAGAGCTAACAAAGTGATGTGTCGTTTATATCACGATTCAGACGCAGATGAAATTCATTTTATGTTTTGTTGTCCTGATATTGTCCCCAGTTGTGCGCTGCTAATTTCAAGTGCATTGGTCTGCATTGCTGGTCGGCCATCTGCTTAGCAGATGTGATGTAGTCTATGGATTAGTCTGAGCACAGTGACGCCTCATAGAATAACTGAACTGAACTGAAACTCATGTTCATGACTGCAGTATGAAATACATTCAGCCTGACTTTAAAAGCAGCCCATGCTGCTTTAGATTCTATTGGTCATGTCATACAGGAATGAGACTGTATTATGTAATGTGGCGTTCTACATTTACAATGCCCTAAAACAGTTGTGTTCAGCTATGGCTTGAATTATGGTATCAAAAGGAATTTTTCATTACAATAATCATCTTAAGCGTAAATATCAAGTTCAGTATTACAGGAAAAGTGATGTGTTTAATGGGTTTATGAATTTCAACTTGGGGCTTAGGTCTAAATATGAATAAACATTTTTGTATTCATATTCTTTCCTTCCTTCCTTCCTTCCTTCCTTTCCCCCGTCACTCATTCTGTCTCCTTTTCTCATTGTCACACTTTTGCTCTTTTATTTCTCTCTCTGATTCATCCGGTCTCTCCTAATCCTTTGTGGTATCCTTGAAAGTGCTTTGAGACCTAAAAATGATGAAACTGCTGCTAACCCTCATACTGAAACGCACCTCATGTAACAATCAGAAGGGCAGACTTGGTCGACTATTTCAGGATAATGCTAAACGCTACCAGCGACTGTGTGAGAAAGAGGTCTCAGATTCCAGAGCTCTTTGTTTTTTTTATGGTGGGAATCCAACAAATCTGTGAATATTTCATGATCAGTTCCCGGGGATACATGTCCCGTCGATTGGCCAGTTTTGAGGAGGGGTGCGGGGGGAGGGGAGGGGGCGAGGGGGTGGGGGGGGGAACATGGAATCGCTATTATAGTCTGGGCGTTGCGCAGCTGTTTCTTGTGATGAATGCGACTGGGCTTTCATGCTGGGTCCATTTTTCACGTGCTGTGTTTTTGCTGAGCTGTGCATAGAGACAGAGACAGAGAGTGATGGTGGGAGGGGGAGACAGTGAAAGAGAGAGAGAGAGGAGTGGAGGGAACAGAGCGCAATGTGTTACCCGTGTCAGCGTTATTAATCCCAGCTTAAATTGGAATGATTAGACAGTGGGTGCGAGTGTGAGGGTGTGTGTATGTATGGGCTGTCTGTCACACACTCTCAGTGTGTGTGTGTGTGTGTGTGTGTGTGTTAGCTGTCATTCTGTGTGTGTGTGTGTGTGTGTGTGAATGGGGTATGTTACATTTCATGTGTGTGCGCGTGTGTGCTTGCACACACAATTAAATGTTGGAGAAAGAGACAGGGATAACCACACACACACACACACACACACACACACACACACACACACACACACACACACACTATATATATATATATATATATATATATATATATATATAAACTTTTGAAAAACACGCACACACACTCACACACACACCCATACCCTCCACACCTCCCGTAATGATTGGTACTCGTGTTGGTCTAATTTCACTGAGCTCTACAGATATATATTATATTTGTACATGTCGAGTCTTTTGCATTAGGAAAGGCACATAGGGAGGTGTGTGTGTGTGTGTGCGCGCGCGCGCGCGCGCGCGTGAGAGAGAGAGAGAGAGAAGGTGGGGGTGAATGACTGCGTATCGGTGGGGGTTTTTTTTGGTTGTTTTCTTGGGGTTTTTTTTTTTTGTGAAAACCACGAAGAGCCAATAATGAGATCAGGAATCGATTTATCATTTAGTACCCATCGAATACAGTGAACCCCCCCCCCCCCCCCCCACACACACACACACACACAATGAGCATTTCAGTGAAGCACATCTGTTCCCCCCTTCCGCCCCCTACTTACTAATCCTCTCTGCTCCCTTGCCCCCACACCCACCCCTGCCACCTATGACAACCAGCATGGCCGAACGGAGCAGCAGTCAGAGGCGTTACGGTGCAAGATGGCGGCCCTGGCCCTGTCTGTGCTCATCAAATGTTGTTGGTCTTATAAACCATCTGCTGCACTCGCGCGCGCGCACACACACACACGCGCACACACACACACACACACACACACACACACACACACACACACACACACACACACACACCACACGCGCACACGCACACACACACACACACACACACACACACACACCAAAAACAAAAACAAGAAAAAAACAAACACACACACATACACACACACCAAACACATCAAACACACACACATATACACACACACACACTCTCTCTCGCTCTCTCACACTCTCTCTCTCTCTCTCTCTCTCTCTCTCTCTCTCACACACACACACACACACACACACACACACACACACACACACACACACACACACACACACACACACACATGGAACTTGGTTTGCTGTCACCTGCCACGAGAGATACTGTGTTTTATTTTTGTGGGCCGCATTTGGCCACAGTCGCCGTCACACTCCATCATTATCATCACTTTTGTTGTACCCCCTGTGTCGTTCGGTTGGTGCCGGGGTCCGCCCTTATACGTCGCTGTGTAGGTGCGAGAGAGATTATTATCTGGTCCGTGAAAATACCTGTGCTGTTGTGATCTGTCTGATTTCTCTGCCGTGCTTTAATCTTTTATTTATTGATTGATTTGTGTGTGTGTGTATGTGTGTGTGTGTGTGTGTGTGTGTGTGTGCCTTCTTTTACCGGCGTTTACAGAAAGAGGGATTTGAGCTTGTAGTGAAAGGTGTATTGTCAGTGGTGGAATCCTGTCTTTTTTTCTTTCTTTTTTTGTTAGGTTCGAATGATTCTGTAAGCTGAGATTTGGGGAAAGGTGTGGATACAAACTTTTCTGAGTGAAGGGTCTGGCTTGATTATGCGTGCGCACGTATGTGTGTGTGTGTGTGTGTGTGTGTGTGTGTGTGTGTGTGTGCGTGTGTGTGTGTGTGTGTGTGTGGAAAGGGCGTTGTCACAGTTGTGAGTCCTTATCTATTTCGATTCAAATAATATTTTTCTCGCCATCAGAAACGAGCTTTTGTAGAATCCAAAGTTGAGTGCACATCCTACACTCATCAGTCCAGCTCTCGCTGTGTTTCTTAAATTGTAATTGGCTGTCTTGTATAAAGATGCAAATCTTCCTTTGTGATCTCATGCACATGAGAGTGTCTCTCAATGAACAAATAAGTGGAATCAAGAATATAGTATTATCGGAATGATCAGTTGATATCGCCAGTTGTTGTTGATGGGACACGAGCCTTATTCCTGATCATCTCAAACGAGATACCTCTAAACGCACGTGACAGCAAGATGGGGGTTGGCGTGAAATACAGCTGTTGTGCCTGCTCTGACTGTGATTAGTGCGAATGAAAGTAGGGAGATAAGTTATTTGATCCCTTGTTCAAACAGAGAAATAGGTTATTCGATCCCTTGTTCAAACAAAGAGAGAAGTTATTCTAATCCTCGTTTAAACGGCTACATTCGCCTCAGACTAACGGAACTGATCGCAGGTTCCCCTTATGATATGGAATCCGGATCTGGTGGGCTTAATATATTGTTATTCGTGCGTATATCACATGTGTGTTGAAAGTGTAAATGTATATACAGACGGGTGTTCGTTGCTCGTGGTACAAGTAAAACTTGATAAAGCACACTGTACGGTGAGCATTCATTGCATTGGAATGTGAATTGAACCTTTCTTTGTTTCGTTTTATGCAGCTGTCTCCATAGGCCGGCAAGCTACATTTCGGTGCAACTTTTGCACTCAGCGCTTCATTTTCAGTGCTTTCTGGACTGGTATTAATGTTTTACACCAGTGCTTTCTGGACTGATTTTAATGTTTTACATCTGTGCTTTCTGAAATTGTAGCGTTGTGTGGAAAGTCTGTTAAATCTTCAGCAAAAAGCCGTAGATTGCTTAATGAGTGCTGTGTGGAACTTAAGAGCGAAACTATTTTTCAAAAAGATGTAGAATGTGTGTTTCGAATCCTTTCTTTGAAGACAAAAATCATCAGACAATAGCTGGAAGCTTTGAAAGCGAACTGATCAGGCGAATGCTCGAAGCTTTGAAAGTGAAATCATCAGACGAAAGCTCGAAGTTTTGAAGGCGAAACTATCAGGCGAAAGTTTGAAGCTTTGAAGGCGAAATCATCAGACAAAAGCTCGAAGTTTTGAAGACGAAACAACCAGGAGAGCTCTAAGACGAAATCATCAGGCGAAAGCTCGAAACTTTTAAACGAAATTATCAGGTGAAAACTCGAAGCTTTTATGGCGAAATCGTTTGACGAAAATTCGAAGCTTTGAAGGCAGAACCATCAGACGAAAGCTCGAAGCTTTGAAAGGTGAATCTGTCAAGCGAAAGCTCGAAGCTTTGAAGGCGAAATCATCAGACGAAAACTCGAAGCTTTGAAGACGAAATCATTAGACGAAAACTCGGAGCTTTGAAAGGCGAAATCATCTGCAGACGGTGCAGAGATAGCGTGTTGGTGAACAGTGGTGGTCAGTGCTAAGGCCAGTAAAGTCGTGTGGACAGTATGGGGTCGAAGAAAGGCAAGAGGAAGGGCAGACGGGTGTACTCCTACTCCAAGGTGGCCGCCACGGACCCGGATCTGGCTGTGGATGTGGATCTGGAGGAAGGCGTCAGTGAAAATGGTAAGGACGTCGTATCGGCTGGGCGGGTGGAGGTGCTTGTTGCTGTCTGCCGTCTTTCGTTTTTGTGGTATGCCGTTTGTGTGTTTGTGTGTGTGTGTCTGTTTGTCTGTCTGTCTGTCTGTCTGTCTTCTTCTTCTTCTTCTACTCCTCCTCCTTCATCTTCTCATTCTTCTCATCCTTCTCCTTCTCCTCCTTCATCTTCTCCTTCTCATCCTTTTCCTTCTCCTTCTCCTCCTCCTTCATCTTCTTCTTCTCATCATTCTCCTCCTCCTTCATTTTCTCCTTCTTCTTCTCATCCTTCTCCTTACCCTCCTCCTTCATCTTCTCCTTCTACTTCTTCTCATCCTTCTCCTCCTCATCCTTCATCTTCTCCTTCTCATCCTTCTCCTTCTCCTCCTCCTTCATCTTCTTCTACTTCTTCTCACCCTTCTCCTTTTTCTCCTTCTTCTGCTTCTTCATTTTCTGCTTCTTCTTCTTCTTTTCTGTTCTGTGTCATAAATGGTGACAGAGAATTGCACGTGTTCATGAAAAAAAAAAAAAAATCAGTTTCGTAATATTTGCATATAATTCTTTGAGAAGCCGTATTGTCTGCTGTCACGGCAACATCTGCACCCATTTCAAGGACACTTTGAAAAGCAGGAACACGCGCACGCCGCCTTTTTTTGTACATTCATCCCCCCTTACCCCCCCCCCCCCCTCCCTCCCCATCCTTGCCCCCATCCCCCGCCCCCGGGTAGTTTCCCAGGTTCTTTCTGTCCTTCCTCCTCTCTTTCTCATTCTGCCTGTCTGACTCTTTCTTTTCTCAATCCTCTCTCTCTCTCTCTCTCTCTCTCTGACACTCACATGTGCTTTTACAAGTTCTTGTTTTCCTTCTTCTTCTTCTTTTTTTTTTTTTTTTTTTTTAATTGCTACCATTCAATCTGCTTTCACTCTTTCTTGGACGAAATTTAAAAGCACTACTGCCCTGCCTTCTCATCACCCATCCATCCTTCTTTGTGCTTTATCACGTTTTCTGCTTCGTCTTTTTTTCTTTTTTCTTTTTTTTTTTCATTCGGTCGGTCTGTCTTTTCGGTTATGAATTTCCGTTGTAAAAAGTGATACAAAGAAATCCCTGTCTGTCTGTCTGATTGTCGGTCTGTCTCTGTCTTTCTCTGTGTGTGTGTGTGTGTGTGTGTGTGTGTGAGGGAGAGCGAGAGCGAGGGGTGTGGAAGCAGAGAGGCACTGAAGAAAACGCTATGTGTGAAGCGCTGTGTCGGTTTTGTTTGCTGGTGCAAGTTCTGCAAGAGTTCTGATTGATTGACGAATCTGAGCTGTTGGTCACACACAATCGTGTGCACTGTGTGTGTGTGTGTGTGTGTGTGTGTGCTGCGCGCGCGGAGAAATGGGGGGGGGGGGGGTGGGCGGCGGTTGGTTGTGGTTGTGGGAGAACGGTGGTTTGCAAGTTTGTATCAGTTGTTATTCACGTGCGCGCGCGCGCGCATACACACACACACACACTCTCTCTCTCTCTCTCTCTCTCTCTCTCTCTCTCTCTCTCTCTCACACACACACACACACACACACACACGCACAAATGCATGTGTGCGCTTCGAAGCTGTGGACAGACTGGACAGAACTTTCCATGTGGCAGCGGCAGGTGTGGCAGGCAGGCGCAAGTCATTTCTCAGTGTCATGCATTCGCACTGTATTGCCACATTCACGAACGCGCACGTGCAAGAAAGCGCGCGCACACACACACCTGGATGGTAGACAACAGAAGTACTGGTGCTATGATAGTTTCACAACTTCTGTTGTGAAGCATCTCTCTCTCTCTCTTTTCTCTCGCTCTCTCTCACTATTTCCCCTTCTTTCCCTCTCTCTGTCCCCCCCCCCTCCCCTTCTCTCTCTTTCCGTATGTCTTTATCCCCCCCCCCCCTCACCGTCCCCTTTACCCCTTCCCCTTTATCGCATTGTTTCCTCCTCGCTTTCCCTTCCCCTATGTCTCTGTCTCCCCATCTCAATCCCCACACCCCTCTTTTTCTTCTGTCGTGTCTCTGTCTCCCCCTCGTTATCTCTCCCTTCCCCAGTGTCTCTTTGCTCCCACCCCCTCCCTCTCTCTCTTCCCCTATGTCTCAGTCTTCACCTCTCCCTCTCTTTCTCTCTCTGTTTCTCCCTCTCCCCTCTCTCTTCCCCAGTACTGTCTCTCTCTGCCCCCCCCCCTCTCTCTCTCTCTCTCTCTCTCTCTCTCTCTCTCTCTCTCTCTCTCTCTCTTCCCCCATGTCTGTCATCACCTCTCCCTCTCTCTGATCCCCCTTCTCCTCTCTCTCTCTCTCTTCCCCAATTCCTCTCTTGTTTCCCCTTCCTCCTCTCTTTCTCTCTTCGCCTGTCTCGATCTTCACCTCTCTCTATGCCTCCCCCCCCCCCCTACCCCCATCTCATTCTTCGGCAATGCCTTTATCTCTATCTCCACTTCTCCCTCTCTCCATGCCTCCCCCCCTCCCCCCCCCCCCCCACCCAACTCTCTTCGCCAATGCCTCTATCTCTGTCTCTATCTCCACCTCCCCCTCTCTCTATGCCCCGTCCCCCGCCCCCTCATCTCTCTCTTCGCCAATGCCTCTATCTCTATCTGCACTTCTCCCCCCCCCTCCCCCCTCTCTCCCTCCCTCTGTTTCCCAATCTCCCCTCTCTCTGTTTGCCAGTGTCTCTATCTCTAACCCCCCCTCTCCCATCTTTCTCTCACTTCCCCTGTGATTCTCACCCATGATTTAAGGACCCTTATAGGTCACATCCGTAGCCTGGGCAGCCGCACGGCGGCCTTCTTTTTGAAGTAAAAAAGCTTAAATGGGTCTTTAATCGATTGAAAATCCATGCCTGTCGGTCGCTGCCTCTCTTCATTGGAGGTAAAAAGTTCGTGTCTTGAATCACGGTTTCATTAGGCTCGATTGGCGGAGAATGTGCTGCTCAAACCCCCACCCCCACCCCCACCCTCAATCCTCCTTCCCTCTTCCCTCCCTCTTCAAAGCTCCTCTCTTAACGCCCTACCCCCACACCCCAGCCCCCGTCACTCTGCCTCTTCCCCCGCCACTTCCCGATCAATTATTGTGCGTATGCTTCTTGAATACACTCCCTCCCCCCCCTCCCCACCTCCCACCCCTCTCCTTGGGAATTAACTTGGTAACACGCACATTCATCATAGCTCTATGTTCGTTGGACTACTTGTTTGTATGTGTTTGTAAGTGTGCGGGTTTCTGTTTTATTTTTGTTTTAATCTTGCATTTCTGCTCACAGACCCAAGTGCGCATGCATATGTGCACACACGAAAGAGCGCGAGCGTGCGCATTCCTACGCACTCGAAAGTGCGTGCGCGATTCTGACCCCACCCTCCCCCACCCTTCCATCTCCCTCACATACGAGAGGGAGGGGAGGGAGAGAGAGAGGGGTGTGTGTGTGGGGGGTGGGGGGTGGGGAGTCAAAGAGCCTTAACAGCAGAGTTGCTAATCCTTTTCCATGCACCCCCCCAAAAGCTGTGTACCGGTGCGGGTCCGATTCGCCTGACCTGCTCGTTGATCGTGCCGCCTCTCTGAGTGGCCTCTGGAGACGTTGACTCTTTGTCCCGTTTCGCCTACCCGCCAGTCTCGTCTCGCCTACTCCGTCCCCCTTCCTGCACTTCTTTTTGTTCTCCCAGTATATTGCCTTCCCCCTCCCCACCCCCACCCCTCTCTCCTTCCCCTCTCTCTCTGTCTCTGTCTCTCTCCCTCTCTGTGTGTCTCTCTGACCGTTGCCATCTTCATACGTCCAGTCACCCAGCTGCTCCGTACAGTGCAGCTGTTAAAAAAATAAATCGATGATGATAATAATAATTATTATTATTATTATTATTATTATTATTATTTTCTCCGCCTCTGTCTAGAATGTGTAGCTTGGACACACACGCATTATCACGCGCAGTCGCTCTTTCTCACACACACAAACACACACACACACACACACACACACACATACACAAGAAGAGGAGATACATACATACAGACAGACAGACAGACAGACAAAACGGAAGAGAGAGAAACAGAGAGAGAGAGAGAGCCAGCCACTCAAACAGCCTAATTGCAGAGTTCCCTAAGCTCCTAAAAAGCTGTATGATGTCTTCAGGGATCTCAGTTCCGCCGCATGTCAGCACGGAAAAGAGCGCAGATTTATAGTTATTCTCTCTCTCTCTCTCTCTCTCTCTCTCTCTCTCTCTCTCTCTCTCTCTCTCTCTCTCTCCCCTCCCTCCCTCCCTCCCTTCCAGGTTTTGAAACACACAACCGACAGACCTGGAGGAATCTGGTGAACAGTTCATCTGTACGGCGCCCCAATTGGACTCTTCACAGAGTTTTGGGAGAAGATTTATTTTATTTCTTTAATAGTGTTTTTCATTATTTTCCAGCTTAAACGCGTACGTACGCTCGCACACACTTGGACTAACACACACATATGTGTATGGACATTCGTATGCTCACGCGGGCGCACACACACACACACACACACACACACACACACACGCTCAGAGATAGAGAGGGGGAAAAAGAGAGAGAGAGAGGTCTGTGTCACTGTCGTTAAGGGGATCATGTCCCTCAAAGTAACCTTTAGCGTTAAGCGGAAAAAACGAGTTGAACACTTGGCGTTTCGCATCGTAACCTTTTAGCGTTGACCGAAAGGTGAGTGATACGGTTGATGCAAGAGGTTTGTTACCGGACATATTTGATTAAACAGACAAGGTCACTCAGGAGGTTTATTTCACACAGTGAAGGTTAACTTGTTGCTTTGGTGGTAAAAACAAGCAAAGCAGAACAAAACAAACAAAACAGAACCCAAAAAAAAACTATAAAAAAAAAAAAAAATAGCGTCGACTTGCTCTGCCCTTCCGGTTTTTAGGGACAGCCGAACCACACAGGGGAATGACGTCCTTCTGTTTATTCACCGTTACTAAGAATATCCACAATTTAGGCATCCTCCGTCCCCTTGCCACCCCACCCTGCTTCCCTACACCCCTACCCCCCCCCCCCACCACCACCCCCTGCCACCCACCACCCACCACCCACCCACTCCTCTCCGCATCCCTAACCCTCACCCCCAGGCACAGCACTCACCCACCCAGCTACCCAGCAGTCCCTTTTCGTCCAGCGGCTTGTCTGGTGTCCTCACCCTCCTTGCCAGCTGCGTTTCTTGGTGCCAGCACACACACACACACACACACACACACACACACACAAGCTCTGCTCCTTCCTTCCCCCCCGTCCACCCCACACCTCACCCCAGGCCCCCTCAATCTCCACCCCACCTCTCCCCCTCCACTGCCACCCACACTCTCCTTCCCCCTCCCGCCTCTTCCGTGCAGGAGGAATCGGAGCGGAAGGTGGGCTGATCGATTTTTCATCTGTCTGTCTGTCCGTCTGTATGTCTGTCCCTCCCTCTGTGTGTGTGTGTGTGTGTGTGTGTGTGTGTCCCTTTGTCAGTCTGTTTCTGAGTGTCCCAGTGTCTCTGTCTGCATGTCTGCTGTCTGAATGTATACATACATGTCTGTCTGTCTGTCTGTCCGTCTCTGTCTCTCTGTCTCTCTCTCGCTCTCTCTGTCTGTCTGTCTGTCTATGTCTCTGTGTTGTGCATGACAGTCAGTCTCTATCTCTCACTCTCTTCCCTCCTCTCTCTCTGTGCGTGACATGGACATAATTATATATGGTTCCGTTTTTCTGTCTGTCTGTTTACCTGTCTCCCCCCCCCCCTCTCTGTCTCTCTGTCTCTGTCTTTCTGGTTGTCTGTCTGTCTGTCTCTCTCTCTCTCTCTCGCTTGCTCGCTCGCTCGCTCGCTCTGAATGTCTGTGTCATTCCGCGTTCGCACGTGCGAACCTGTCCCACCTCTCATTCGCTTCCGATTTAACGGAGCAGAAACTAAAACCTCTCCACCTTTTTCTGGTGCCCCCCGCCCCTCCCACCTCCCCTATCGACCTCCATCCCCCCGACACCCCACTTTCCTCCATTCCGTTCGTCTCTACCTCCACCCCCACCTCTCTCTCTCTCTCTCTCTCACACACACACTCACACACTCACACACACACACGCGCGCGCGCGCGCACGGACGCACGCACGCCTCATACCTTTACCCGGGAGCCAGTTGTGTGGAGGTCCTTATTGTCCAGATCGGGGCCATGACCACAGTGAGTCTGGCAGAGTGCTGAGCAGGCCTTGTGTACCTTGGTGTCAGTGCTGGCATGTCCACTTTGCACTCAAGACCTGAACTGAGCGAGTTGGGTTACGCTGTTCGTCAGGCGTCTGCTTCAGCACTTAGCAGATTTATGGTGAAGCATATATATTAATAAATATGGATTTGCCCGAACCCAGTGAGGCTTCCTTGAGCAGCTGAACTGAACTGAACTGAACTGAACTCTTGCCAGTGGGTTAGGGTGGTCCAGTTTGGCCTGTGTTTTGTTGATTTGTTGACTGATGTCACTCTCGTTGTACATAATATTATTGTTGTTGTTCGTTCGTTATGTTGTTGATGCAGTTGTTGTTGCTGCTGCTGCTGCTCCTGCTGCTGTTGTGCTGTTGCTGTATGTGGGTTCGGTTATGGTTGTGAAAAGTGATGGGGGGGGAGGCTGGGGGGGGGGGGGGGGGAGGGGACAAGCAGCAAGAACATCAACGACAGTGGCAGCAGCAGCAGCAGCAGCAATTTTCAAGTTTAGTTTGGCTGAGCCGACCACATTGGGTTATTTTAGCAGCATCAGTAACACGATAACGGAAGAGGAAACGACGATGCTAATCGTCATCATGAGAAACATGATCAGTTCTATTCGAAGGAGAGTACAAGATGACTGCCACTTTTCGTGTGTGTGTGTGTGTGTGGTGTTGTCGTTATTGTCACTGGCATCTGTCGTTCTGTCTACCAGTGAAGAGCAGCAGCAGCCATGTTTCTTTAACACTTGACTGGGGGTGTAAACCCAGGTCTTCTCTCACTTTGACAGAAATCGTGGGATTGCCAGAAACCGTGGTCGTTCCCCTCCCGTGATTTCTCTCATTTGCGAGAAATCGTGGGGGATGGGATCGGGGTTGGGGGTTGGGGAGGCAGAGGGGGGGCGGGGGGGGGGGGCAATATCAAGTATAACGACAGCAACAACAGCAACAGTAGTCATAGCAATAGTAAGAACAGCAGCACAACTGCCAACAACAGCAACTATAACGACAGCAATAACAACGATAAAACAATAATAACTACAGCAGCAGCAGCAATAATAGCAATAATAACAACAGCAGCACTGCTGTCAACAACAACATCAACTATAACAAAACAAAGCAATAACAACCACAGTATAACAACAATAATGATAGCTGTAGCAATAATGATAGCAACACCGGCAGCTGCAGCCAGCACCACCTACTACCACCACCATCACCGCCACCAGCATCAACAACAACAACAGTAAACACAGCAGCAGCAACAGCAGCAGCTACAATACACCAACAAAAGTAAAAGGACAATGCTAAATCTGATCGCCATCATGAGAAGAGTGATGATGATGATGATGCCATTTATCATAGGCAGGCCATCGACCCAAAGATGCTATCATATGTTGTTGGGAGGCTAATCTTGATCAGACATAAGAGAGGCTTTATGTATTATTGATTTGTTGTTGTTGTTTTGTTTTTCTCCTTCTTTTTTTTTCTTTTTTTTCTTCTTCTTTTCTTTTCTTTTTTTAATCGTGAGAGTACAATATTGTTGTCTTTTCTCCCTTGTCGTGTTTTTTTTCCGCTCGCTGCGTCTCTTATTCTGCCTATCTTTCTGGCTGTATGTCCTTTCTGTCTCTGTCTCTGTCTGTCTCCCTATCTCTCTCTGTCTGTCTGCCTGCCTGCCTGCCTGCCTGTCTGTCTGTCTGTCTGTCTCTCTCTCTCTCTCTCTCTCTCTCTCTCTCTCTCTCTTCTCTCTCTCTCTCTGTGTCTCTGTCTCAGTCTTTTTCTCTGTCTCTATGTGTTATCCTCTCTGTCTGTCTGTCTGTCTGTATGTATGTCTCTCTCTCTCTCTCTCTCTCTCTCTCTCTCTCTCTCTCTCTCTCTTTCGCCTTAGGGATGAAAGCTACTTTTTATCCCTTCCTCATTTCCTGTCCTTCCTTTTAATTCATTATTCCTTTCCTGCCTCCTATTTCTTTGTCTGTCTGTCTATCTGTCAGTGCACACACACACACACACACACACACACACACACACACACACACACACACACACACACACACACACACACGTATGTATATGTATGTATCTTACCATCTCTCTCTTATGTTTGTCTTTGTATATATGTCCGTCTCTCATCCCTTGTTTGTCTCTGTTCCATTCTCTGTCTGTCTGTCTCTGTCTGTCTCTGTGTCTCTGTCAGTTGTCTGAATGGTATGTGGACACGCTTCCCCTCGGTAACAGCCACCATGGCTCATCGTGGACCACATCAGTGGTGATCATGGATCATCATGGTCTTAGGGCGCCCTGTGTCTCGAGCTTGCTTGTCTGGGTTGGTGGCTGTGTCACCACCTTCCCTTCCTTCGCTTCTTTTTGTCCCTCTGCTTATTTATACCGCCCCTCCTCTCTCGGTCTCTCTGTCTCTCTCTCTCTCTCTTCTTTGTCTCTGTCTCTCTTCTTTGTCTCTGTCTCTCTTTGTCTGTCTGTCTCTCTTTGTCTTTGTCTCTGTCTCTCTTTGTCTCTGTCTCTCTTTGTCTCTGTCTCTCTCTGTCTCTGTATTTCTCTGTCTCTGTCTCTTTGTCTCTCTCTTTGTCTCTGTCTCTCTCTGTCTCTCTCTGTTTCTGTCTCTCTCTCTCTCTCTCTGCTTCTCTCTAGTTTTTGGGGGGGGTTTTTGTTTTTTCGGGGGGAGGGGGGGGGGGTTCCTTTCTACCTTTTATTTCTGTCCTTTCAGTTATTTAATCAACACGTATTGTGTCTCTCTCATCTTACCTCACCTTCCCCTCCCCCATCTCTCTCTCTCTCTGTCTCCCCCCTCTCTCTCTCCTCTCTCTCTCTCTCCCACTCTCTCTCTCTCTCTCATTCTCTCTCTCTCTCTCTCTTCCCCCCATTCTCTCCTCTCTCTCTCTTTCTCTCTCTCTCTTTCTTCCTCTAGCGTTTGGTGGCAGCTTCCTTCTTTCTCCTTCCCCCCATTCTCATTTCCGACCTTTCAGTTATTAAATCAACACCTATTGTGTCTCTCTCATCTTACCTCACCTTCCCCTCCCCCATCTCTCTCTCTCTCTCTCTCTCTCTCTCTCTCTCTCTGTCTCCCCCCTCTCTCTCTCCTCTCTCTCTCTCTCCCACTCTCTCTCTCTCTCATTCTCTCTCTCTCTCTCTCTTCCCCCCATTCTCTCCTCTCTCTCTCTTTCTCTCTCTCTCTTTCTTCCTCTAGCGTTTGGTGGCAGCTTCCTTCTTTCTCCTTCCCCCCCTTCTCATTTCCGACCTTTCAGTTATTAAATCAACACCTATTGTGTCTCTCTCATCTTACCTCACCTTCCCCTCCCCCATCTCTCTCTCTCTCTGTCTCCCCCCCCCCTTCCCTCTCTCTCTCTTCCCCCCTCTCTCTCTCTCTCTCTCTCTCCCTCTCCCACTCTCTCTCCTCTCTCTCTCTCTCTCTCTTTCTTTCTCTAGCGTTTGGTGGCAGCTTCTTTCTTTCTCCTTCCCCCTTCTCATTTCCGACCTTTCAGTTATTAAATCAACACGTATTGTGTGTCTCTCATCTTACCTCACCTTCCCCTCCCCCATCTCTCTCTCTCTCTCTGTCTCCCCATTTCCCTCTCTCTCTCTTCCCCCTCTCTCTCTCTCCTCTCTCTCTCCCCCTCTCTCTCTCCCCCTCTCTCTCCCCTCTCTCTCTCCCCCCTCTCTCTCTCCCACTCTCTCTCCTCTCTCTCTCTCTCTCTTTCTTTCTTTAGCGTTTGGTGTCAGCTTCCTTCTTTCTCCTTCCTCCCTCTTATTTCCGTCCTTCCAGTTATTAAATCAACACCTATTGTGTCTCTGTTGTCTTTCCTCCCCTTCACCCCCACTCTCTCTGTTTCTCTTTCTCTTTCTGTCTAACGTTTGGGGGAAGCTTCCCTCTTTTCTTTTTCCTCTCTTTCATTTCCGTCCTTTCAGCTATTTAATCCACACCTATTGTGTCTTCCTGTGTGTGTGTGTGTGTGTGTGTGTGTGTGTGTGTGTGTCTCGCTCTTTCTCCCTCCCTCTCTCTTCCTCTCTCTCTCCCTCTCTCTCTTCCTCTCTCTCTCTCCCTGTCTCTCTCGCTCTCTCTCCCCCCTCTCTCTCCCTCTCTCTCTCCGTCTCTCTCGCTCTCTCTTCCCCCTCTCTTCCCCCTCTCTCTCGCTCTCTCACTCTCTCCCTCTCTCTCCCCCTCTCTATATCACCAGTCACCACTTTTACCCTCCCACGATAATAACTAACGTGTGTCCGAATGGTATGTGGGCACATTCCCTTCCCTCCCCCCCCTTCCCCCCCTCCAATAATAACAGCTACCCTGTGGCCCATCATTGAATACATCAGCGGTAATCATATTCCTGGGGCGCCGTATCTCTTGTCTGCTCTGCTTGCCCTCTCGGTCGCCGACTGCATGCCTCTCCTCCCCCTCCCGTTCCTTTCCTTTACCCTCCCATGTGTTGCATGATATTGCCTCTTCTCTGTCGGTCACTCTTTCTCTCTCTCTTCGCCCTTCTGCTTCTTGTCCACCCTTCTGTCCACCTCTGTCTTGTTTCTTGCCTCTGTCCACCTCTGTCTTGCCACTGTCCACCTCTGTCTTGTTTCTCGCCACTGTCCACTTCTGTCTTGCCACTGTTCACTTCTGTCTTGTTTCTTGCCTCTGTCCACCTCTGTCTTGCCACTGTCCACCTCTGTCTTGTTTCTCGCCACTGTCCACTTCTGTCTTGCCACTGTCCACTTCTGTCTTGCCACTGTTCACTTCTGTCTTGTTTCTTGCCTCTGTCCACCTCTGTCTTGCCACTGTCCACCTCTGTCTTGTTTCTTGCTACTGTCCACTTCTGTCTTGCCACTGTCCACTTCTGTCTTGTTTCTTGCCACTGTCCACTTCTGTCTTGCCACTGTCCACTTCTGTCTTGCCACTGTCCACTTCTGTCTTGTTTCTTGCCACTGTCCACTTCTGTCTTGCCACTGTCCACTTCTGTCTTGCCACTGTCCACTTCTGTCTTGCCACTGTCCACTTCTGTCTTGCCACTGTCCACTTCTGTCTTGTTTCTTGCCACTGTCCACCTCTGTCTTGCCACTGTCCACTTCTGTCTTGCCACTGTCCACTTCTGTCTTGTTTCTTGCCACTGTCCACCTCTGTCTTGTTTCTTGCCTCTTAGGTGTGATGTGGGTGTGTGTTGGGGTCCCTTTTGTCTCCTTTCTGTTTATTTCAACGGATTAGTTAATGGTTAGAGGTCCTGCAGCCTTGTACAGTCGTTAGGACAGGGAATTCATATCCACTGAGCTTAGGGGCTCGGCATGGGTAGGTGGGGCCCAATCCTCACCATCCGCTGTTTTAACCGCCCCCTCATCCCCCAACCGGAGTCAGGTACCCGTTCACTCCTGGGTGGAGTGAGGACAGTCGGAGTAAAGTGCCTTTCCCAAGGACTCGACACCTTGCCGGAACGGGGCCTCGAACCCTGATCACTGGTGAACACTGGATCAGATGCCTGATTTTGTATCGGCGCCTCCCTCCATACTTCTTACTCGATCAAGGTCTGATTTTGGCGCGTTACACTGACCACATCTGATGTCGCTTGGGTTTGTTTGTTGTTGTTGGTTTTTTTGTTGTTGTTTTTTTTTATCACATTAGGAATTAGTTCCTTGCTTATTTGATATTCTGAGAAAGAACACACACATCGCAAGACAATGGATGTGGTTTGTTTTGAAGAAAGAAAGAAAGAAAGGGAAAAAAAAGTGGATAAGCTGCATGGACTGATGCCAGAATTGAATATTGTTTTGGAACAAGCCACACAAAACCGGGTGATTTGTTTTCTGATCAGGTTCATGTCAGGCATCCTGTAACTATTTTTATTGACAGGTTATTTTCAGAAAGATATGGCTTCTGTTATCTGTGACAGAATTTTTTGACAGTGTTACACGACTTGAGGCAGGAACCATCGCATTTGGAAAAATCAGGAGAGAGAGAGAGATGGGGGGGGGGGGGTATTCTGTGTCTGTCCGTTCGTCAGTCGTCTCTTCTGTTGCTCTCCCTCCCTACAACCAGAACATGAAAGCTTTCAAAGCTCAAGTTAACTTTACTATGTGAGTGGTAAAGTCACAGTTTTCAGTTTCAGTTTCACGGAGGCCTTAAAGCGTGCGGACTGAACCACAGATCCGCTGAGCTGGTCAGACCGTGAGAACGACGTGCGATGAAAAGATCGTGGTACAAGATGATCTGTTTTGTCGTGTCCTTTCCTTTACAGCTCCGTAACTTGGTGCTGGATCAGTTGTGCATCACACGTGGATCTTGAAGACCTTTTCTCGATTGTTCTTGCCTGTTTCCAATCTTCTCCCTCCCCCAGGCCCCCCCTCTCTCCCCCACGCCACCCTCACCCCCCGGCCCGCTCCCTTTTCTCTGACTGTATGCAGTCTGTGAAAAACCTGTGACGCCGATGTACACGGTACGTTTGTCGATGAGACAGTGACACTGTGAACACGGTGACTGGGACAGTAATATTGTGAACACGGGGACAGGGACACCTTGCACTGTTGATAGTGTGTGTCTGTGTCTGTGTCTGTGTCTGTTTCTCTCTCTCTCTCTCTGTGTGTGTGTGTGTGTTCTGCAGGTGACTAGTTGAGCAGACTGGCTGTCGCCCCCAGCATTGCTTAGTATTGAGAGTGTAGTGATGGAAAAATATTCTTGGTTGTATGTTTTGTGTTTTATTTCAAAGGAAATGTGCCTCCGTCTTGCTTTTTGGTAAAAAAAACAACAACAAAAAACAACAAACAAACAAGAACAACTGTATTAGCGTGTTTTGAGTCTTTACAGGCCTTTTAATTGTATTCAACCAACATTAAAACTTTTTTTCTTCTTCGCTCTCATTATTTCGCTTGCATGCTAGCTCGCTCAGTCAGCTTTCTCTTCCCCACTTCTTTCTTTCTCTGCACTCCGCCCACCCACACCCACCCCCCGCCGAGTATTCCCGCATCCCCCCCCCCCCCCCCCCCGGGCCACCATCGCCCCCCCCCCTCCCCCCCACCTCGACGCTCCCTGAACAATGAAGTGAGGTAACGGTTAGCAGAGATGAGCCAAGGCGTATGACAGACTCCAGGCGCGTGCAGGGTGTCACAGCGTGCACTGACTGACCTCCACGTGCCTGCCGCTGATTGCCTCTTCTGGCTGGTCAGTCTGGTGCCACTGACCCCCTCCCTGGCTGGCTTCTGGCAGGGGAAAGGGGAAGGGGTGGGAGGGAGGGAAGGGGGAGAGGTTATAAACGGTGACGTTAGAGGAGGGGAGGTTACAAGGTGCATGTTTATTTTTGAGATGTGTGGATGATCGGGGCTGTAGTATTCTTTTGTTGAGAGCACTTTCTTCTTCTCTTCCTCTTCTCTTCTTCTTCTGGAACTGATACTGAAACTTTGATCTCCGTAACAGTTATGAACACTTTTAGCATGTCATGGTTTGGATTTATGTGGCGTTTTTGTTCAACAACAACAATAACAAGACACACACACACACACACACACACACACACACACACACACACACACACACACACACACACACACACACGTGTGTGGGTGGGTGGGAGGGAGGATGCTTGTGTGTGTGTGTGTATCTTCCCACATCCCACCCACACACACACACGTGTGTGTGTGTGTGTGTGTGTGTGTGTATGTGTGTGTGTGTGTGTGCTCTTTTATATCTCTCTCTTTTGTTCCGAAGAGGTGAGAAAGCAGGTCTGATCTGGTTCCATGGCTGCCACTGGGAGGATCTTGGCTCTGACAGACGACGCTTTCTGATGATGAGAAAGCCCGTCCTTTACATTATGCTCTCTGTCATCTTCTCTTTCTGCTGTCAGTTTCGTGCTTTCATCATCCCCAAATTATGCAGATGAACCAAAGCTCTCCTGTTGTTTTTGGTGTTCCTCTGAAATGAGACAGCATCTCTCTCCCCCTCTTCTGCGAGACTGTGATTTGGCATTGGGTTGGTGGGCTTGTCTGTGTGTGTGTGTGTGTGTGTTTGTGTGTGTGTGCGTGCGTACGTGTGTGTGTGTCTGTGTGTGTGTGTGTGTGTGTGTGTGTTTCTCTGTGTGCCGTTTTCGTTTTGTCTGTCACTCATTTTTCCTTCTCCTCCTCCCCCCCCCCCCTCGCTCTCTCTGTCTCTCTCTTTATCTATCTGTCTATTTAATGGTTTCCCAAATAGTTATCTTGAGGGACAAAATAGAAGCAGATAGAATTGGTATTTGGATGGTCAATCGGTGACTGTTGTTTATTGATATAATCTTCGTAACATAGGTGCGTTATTGTTTGTTTTTGTTTTGTTTTACTTTTTCAAATGATTGGATAAAACGACACTGTAACTTCCCCTGTATCCCCCCTGTCACATGGGCTGTTTAGGTAATGACAGTAAAGAGTCAGAGTCTCTCTCTACCTCTCTTCCTCATACACCCGCTCTCTCTTACCATGACATTGGAAAGAGGTGCTCTTTTTATCTCAGTCTTTTGTTCTGAAGAGGTGAGAAAGCTCCTGTGTTCTGGTTCTGTCCCTGCCACTGGGTGGGTCTTGGCTCTGACAGACGACGTTTTCTGATCATGAGGAGGGATGTCCTTCATATCATTGTATTCTCTGACATCTCTCCTTTGTGCTGTCAGTTGCGTGCTTTCATCATCCCCAAATTAATGCAAATGAAGCAAAGGTCTCCTGTTGTTTTGGGTGTTCCTTTGTAATGAGACAGCATCTTTATCCTGCTTTTCTGCGAGACTGTGAATCGGCATTGGGTTGGTGGGCTTGTGTGTGTGTGTGTGTGTGTGTCTTTGTGTGTCGTTTTCTTTTTGTCTGTTTCTCTTTTTTTTCTTTTTCTTTCTCCTCTCTCTCTCTCTCTCTCTCTCTCTCTCTCTCTCTCTCTCTCTCTCTAAAATATAGTGTTTTGTTGTTTTGAAGCTAAAATATATGCATTTATGTTGTTGCCCCCTTGTCAAAGGACCTTTCTTGGCAATGACAATAAATAATTCCAATGTTCAGTCTCTCTCTCTCTCTCTCTCTCTCTCTCTCTCTCTCTCTCTCTCTCTCTCTCTCTCTCTCTCTTCCCCATCCCTTCTCTCTCTTTTCCCAAGACACCAGAGAGAGGTGCTCTTTCATCTGTCTTTTATTCTAAAGAGGTGAGAAAGCTCATGTGGTCAGGTTCCATCCCTGCCACTGGGGGGACCTTGGCTGTGACAGACGACGCTTTCTGATGATGAGAACAGCTGTCTTTCAGATCATATTCTCCTCATCTTCTCCTCCTGTCTCTGTGCTGTCCCCCGCGTGCTTTCATCGTCCCAGAATTAATGCAGATGAACCAAAGCTCACTGGTGTTGGGTTTTTTGTTTGTTTGTTTGTTGTTGTTTTTAGGTGGGGGGGGCGGTGCGGGGGTTGTGGGGGCGGTGCGGGGGTTGTGGGGGCGGTGCGGGGGGAGGGGGGGGGGGTGCTCTTTGTGGCATCTCTCTCCCCATCTGCGAGAAACTGTGACTGTGATACGACGTGGTGTTGATGGCGAGTGTGAGAGAGCTCAAGATTGTGACAGAAAGTCAACAGGGAGTTTTCAGTTTTAAGGGCATGGCATGACCACTGCAGGGTCAGTGCTTATTTCTCTCCCCAGCTTAGCCAGCCTGTGTCCAACCCACCTCTTGCTCTCTCTGTCTGCATAATTCGTTCTGTCTCTCCACCCCCCCACCCCCTCTCTCTCTGTCTCTGCCTGTCACTCTTGCTCTCTCTCTGTCTTTCTCCAGCCTCCCCTCACCTCCTCCAACTCCCTCACTTTCCAAGACATCAGAGGAAGCGGCTCTTTGATGTCTCTCTTTTGTTCCGCAGCATCGGGAAAGCTCATCTCGGTCCCTTCCTGCACGTGGCCAGGTCTGGCTCTGACGGACGCTTCCTGAGGGAGGATGAGAGGGGCCGCCCTTTATAATCATAATACCTTCCCTCACATCTTATCCTTCTGTCTCTGTGCTGTCATGCGCGCACTTTTCATCAATCCCTTGAGGAATGCAAATGGACTGAAGCTTTTTTTTTTCTTCTTCTTCTTCTTTTTTTCGCCCATTTCGTGCGGTTGCATCAAAGACAGTGTTTGCACGTGGGCTTAACGAGTGTTTTGTTGCAGTCAAAAGTGCCCAAGACACTTTATTAATGTCATGCTTTCTGTTGTGCTGTGTTTTTGTCATTTGCTGGTGTCGTTCGAGACAAAAACTACTGTCAGAGTAAAGAACACTGTGTCAGTGTGACAGTATTTTTTTTTTTTTTTTAGGGAGGAATGGGGGTGTGAGGGTTCGGTAGTATGTATGATCGATTGAGTGTGCTGCGTGTTTTGAAGGTCATTCTTACCGTGTGTATGTGTTTGCTATGTTTAGTGAACGTTTATTTGTTTATGTATCCAGTTGTTTTGAATATATTGCGTGAATTTATTCATTTATCGATTTTCTTAAGATTGCTGTATGGGTTTGACATTGTTGCATGAATTTGCTTAATCGTTTGTTTAAAGTTTATGTAACATTGCCTTATTGTTGTAAACCTTTCTGTGGTGTGACATGAGCTGCGTTACAGGATGTGCTCGTGTCCTGTCTGCTCATACACATTTTTTTTTTTTTTTTTTTTTAAAGAGGAGACTACCTGTCTTTCATGAGACCTTTATCCAGAAGTGGCTCCCCATTGTCCCCAGAGACCAACAAAACAGGGTCCCCCACTCCCCCATCCCACCCCCTCCCTTGTGAGAGACGTGAAAGCCACCCATCCTCGTGAATGACCGGGAGAATCCAGAAGCCTGTCTCTGCCGGTCGTGATCTTCAGCATCGGTCAGGAAAACTTGGGTAATTTCGCTAATACGTCTTGGCCATAAATTTGCTAAATCGCTGATCCATCTTTCTTTTATGGCTTGGGGGGATTTGGCGAGACAGACAGGCTGGTGGAACTGAATTGTCCATTAAAAAAAAGAAAAAAAGAAAAAAAAAAGATTTCCCTTCCTGCCCTTCCTCCTTACCCCCATCCTTCTTTGTCCAGTTTCGTGTGAATGTGTGAATTCCATCAACCACGAGGAAAGATTTCTGACCCCCACCCCCTCTTTTTTTGATGATATAATGATAACCCCCTCTCTCCTCTCTCCTCCTTACCCTCCACTTCCCCTCCTCCCCTCCTCTTCATCCTCCCTCTGTTTCTCTCTCTGTCTCCGTCTCTGCATCTCTCTCTCTGTCTCTGTCTCTCTCTCTCTCTCTCTCTCTCTCTCTCTCGATCTAGTCTATATTTATCAGCGTGCGTGTGTGTGTGTGTGTGTGTGTGTGTGTGTGTGTGTGTGTGTGTATTGAGTATGCACGAATGGTATTGAGTATGCGCGAATTGAGCTCTGATGATATTATTGTTTAATGAAATTATTACCCCTTTGTTCTCAGGGCTTAATCGCTAAATGGACAATAAAATATGTCAGTGTCAGTGTCAGTCTTTCTCTCTGTCTCTCTCTCTCTTTCTCTCTCTCTCTCTCCCTGTCTCTCTCTCTCTCTCCCTGTGTGTGTGTGTGTGTGTGTGTGTGTGTATGACTTTTGTTAGGGTGGTGGGGGCTCTTCTCGTTCCACACCTGCCCACTGGTGAGTTGGTCATACTCCGACACACACACGTCCTGGCGACGAGAATATCACGTCCTTCATAATGTCTTTCCCCTCATCTCCTTTTGTCTCTGTACTGTCACGTGCATATTTTCGTCATCCCCAGAGCAATGCAATTAATGGGCCAGTCTTTTTCTTACTGCTCGTTTTTCTTTTCACTATATTTCAGCAGCATCGTGATATCCAGTGTGTGTGTGTGTGTGTGTGTGTGTGTGCAGACTCGACATGTGCGTCTCGTTTAGGTGTGTCCTGGATGCACGATTAATGTTATCCCCTTGTTAAGTCTTCGCGTTGTTTTTTTCGTTTCTGCTGCTGGTGTGGGTTAAAACGGAACCTTCAGTGGCACAAAGAATACTATGTCAGTCTGATTGTTACCAATTTGTTTGTTGTTCGGTAATCCCTTTGTGGGATTGAGTGCGACATGTTTTTGAGGACCATTCTTGCCCTGTGTTTTGGGTTTGTTTGGGTTTTCTTTTGTTTTTTGTTTTTTTTAATACTTTATTTCTTTTATTTATCTGTTCATGTATTTATGTCGAATTTGTTTGAATTAATCCATTATGAAGGTCATGTTGGTTCATTCATAATGATTTTTCCCTGCTGTGAGAGCGCCAGCGTCATCACAGCTCTGGCACCAACGTTTTAAAAAGGGAAACGTCCTGCCTGTGAGACCACCTGCACTTCCTGTCGCGTGTCTCTATACATGAGACCATCTACACTTCCTGTCTCTATACGATTCCTTCTACACTTCCTGTCTCTATACGATTCCTTCTACACTTCCTGTCTCTTGTCTTCGTAGGGTTCCATCCACATTCCCTGTCCATTACTATGAGACCATCTACACTTCTTGTCTCTGTAACTCCGAGACAAGAGAAGACAACGCACTGGCCCAGAAGACTAGCTGTGCTAACCCAACCCTCACCCCTTCCCCACCCCACCCCCCACCTCCCTCTCCTCCCTCCGGTGTGGCTGAGAACACCCAGACGGCCACCCGTCCCCCTCAGTGACAGGCAGAATCCAGAAGCCTGTCTGTGCTAATCGTGATCTCCAGCCTTGATCGGGCGGACCCCCGGCAAAGCCCATTTCACTAATCCGCCTCTCCCCCACCGACTGTGAGGAGGAGGAGGAGGAGGGAGGGGGGCGGGGAGGATAAGAAGGAAGTTTGTTGCTGTGCTAATCCGTCCAGCTCGATGGCTGGGTGGAATGGGATAAGACGGGCAGACTGGCTGAAGTGGACTCTTCCATTTGCTATTTTGCTATCGCCCCCCTCCCCCAACCCCACAACCCACTCCCCCGACCGCGCACACACACACACACACACACACACACACACACACACACACACGTCCTTTTCCAAGCTTCCGCCCAAAGGTTTTATGAAAATGGCTTCAACGATGATGGACGAGGGCATCATCCAATGGCTTTTGTAATTGTGGTGATGTTGCTTGTTTTTATATGAAAGAATTTGTACGGAGTGACATTGAAGATGATGATGAATTTCGCGCGTTTTGCCTTAAAGTTATACGTTACTTTTAGGAAGTGGAGGCTCCCATATGGATGCCTGGAGAAGGGGGATTTGGGGTCGGGTGGGTGGGGGGCAGGGGGGGTTGTCGATTCAAATAGTGTCCCCACTTTGTGCATAGTTGCATGCAAGAAATTGCCTCGTCTGTATTTATTTTCTTTCTGTTTTATCTTTCTCTCTCATTTTCAATTTCATCAACCATGGCAGTTCACTTTTCTATATTTTAGAAGTTTTCTTTATCTTAGAAGTATATCTGTAGGTGAGTGTCTTTCCGGACTTTACAACTAGGCAGTATGTTTACCTTTTGTGATAAAGGACGTTGTCCATTAGCATTTCACATTCTTTTATTTTTCTTCTTTCTTTTTTTTTTTTTTTAAGCGTGTGTGTGTTGGTTTTTAACCATCAGGTGAGAACTGTAGTGTAACAGCCCACGACATAGGAATGTATCTGGGTCAGTTGTCATCACATGTCTGAAATCGTACCCAATTATCTCTTCCTTCCTTTTTCATACGAGGTTAATGGCGACTTTGTTCTTGGTTTAACAAGCTTTTTTTTTTCTTTTGGCTGTGTGATGCTTCATATGCATCAGCCGTGATACAGACCTGTGTGGTCGGGGGTTGTGGGGCTTTAAGGCCAGTTTAGTTGAACGGGAGGCGGCGACACACGAGCTACCCGGCGGGTGCTCGGCACGGGGTAATTGGGCGATGCGCCCAAAGACTCTGGGAATCGGCCGATGTTTGCTCAGCGAGATTGTCCCCAAATTGAATTGGAGCCATGAAAGGCAAGAGCGTTATATCGTTGAAACGTTTTGGGGGCAGTGAGGGAGGGACCTCCTCCTCCTCCTTCTTCTTCTTCTCCTCCTCCTCCTCCTCCTCCTCCTTCTTCTCCTCCTCCTTCTTCTCCTCCTCCTCCTTCTTCTTCTCCTCCTCCTCCTCTAGAGATTTTCTCTTTCTCCTTCTCCTCCTCCTCCTCCTTCTTCCTCCTCCTTCTTCATCTTCTGCTCCTTCTTCTCCACTTCCTTCTCCGCCTCCTTCTTTTCTACCTTCTCTTTCTCCTTCTTCTCCTCCTCCTTCCTCCTCCTTCTCCCTCTACTTCTTCTTCTTCTTCTTCTTCTTCCTCTGCCACTTTTGCATTTGTGGTCTGCAACTCCAGTGCTCACTCGTATTATTTCACGAATGAGCTTTTACATGTGTGGCCGTTTTTACCCCGCTATGCAGGAAGTTTGTTTATGTTTTCTTGGATTATTTCTGGCCCAGAACGTCCCGCTGTGAAAAGTGATATTTTGTCGGTTATCAGGTCAGTCGAATTTAGATTATGGTGTTTAAAGCCCCATTCAATCAAAACAAATCTTTCAAAATAAGGTTAAATGGAAATGTAAACCATTTGTTCAACAATGGCAATATAACAACACATTTTTTTTTACTCACTTGTGTAAACAAAAGTGAGTCTGTGTTTTAACCCAGTGTTCGGTTGTCTCTGTGTGTCCGTGGTAAACTTATACATTACCATTTTCTCTGGAAATACTTCGTCTGCCAATACCAAATTAGGCTTAAACATATTATGAAAAAAAATTTCACAGTCATACCAATAACAGGTTGTAAGCCTCCTGAATTAAGCCATATTTCCGAATCACTCACGGTTTATTTCGTTGAGATTCGTTCCGAAATCCGAAAATTCTAAAAACCGCTTCCCACTGAGTTAGGCCTACTAGAAGGTAGGTTGTGTTCAAAGACAACATGACCTCGTTTTTCTTGTTCACAATTAAAAGGAAAGAAACACAAATTCTGGATAGAACACATACAGTCATTCGAACTGTACCGTCAACGTGTTTGCTGCATATAGATATCCAAAAGTGGACACTGAATTAACTGGAGTGAACATAAAAGAAAAATTGAATGAATCGTTTCTTCATCAGCTGGTTTTAGACTGGTTCGTGTAGATCTAGAGATCTACAATGTGTTACTGTGGGCTTGACGCGATGGCAACGTCTCCTTTACCGCCGAAATAAAAGAATAATCGAGATATAATAAAACACACAAAACACATGACTTAAACGGCGTTATTACGTCCACTCCAATCACATCCATTTTTCACACAAAGAAGAAAACGTCAGATAAAGCCAAATGACGTCAGATGCACCACCGTAGTGGGGAATTGATGTGCTTGCTTTGGAACTGAACATGAATGGTTCCATCACGCTCGCATTTTTTTTTTTCCCCCCAAGCCTATTTTATATATCATATTCAATACAGAGCACTTTTCAACGATTTTTTTTTAATCTCTTTTTTTTCTCTCCTCATGATTCCTTTACTGAAAGCCTTTCTTGAAGGGCTTTGCCTCTTGTTTAAATATATACACCACAACTATTTTAATTTCAAACATTTAAATCCGCAGCGACAACAACCACGAAAAGGATGTATGTAAATCGACTCCCCCAAAATGCATGATATATTATTTAAAAAAAAAAAAAAAAAAGAACGAAAGAAAAAAGATTTGATGATAGAGACGAGTGGAACGTGAGAGGGAGGAAGGGGGTGGGGGGGGGGGGGAGAGAGAGTAAGAAGTGCTCTCCATCATGATCACATTCAGGTTAATTGTATATTCGTTTAATTACCTGTAATAAATATTGTGTTTGATCGTTCCACATACACACGCACGCACACACGCAAGCACGCATATGCACGCACGCACACACACACACACACACACACACACACACACACACACACACACACACACAGTGCACACGATTGTGTGTGACCAACAGCTCAGATTCGTTAATCAGAACTCTTGCAGAACTTGCACCAGCAAACAAAACCGACACAGCGCTTCACACATAGCGTTTTCTTCAGTGCCTCTCTGCTTCCACACCCCTCGCTCTCGCTCTCCCTCTCACACACACACACACACACACACACACACACACACACACACACACACATACACGCACGCACGCAAGCACGCATATGCACGCACACACACGCGCGCGCGCGATCGCAGGCATTCACACACACATGAGTAAAAGAAAGGGGAAAAAAGAGAAAAGCCAATGATGTGACTGACCAGGAATGTTTCTAACCGCACGACCGAATGTGTGATTATAGTATGTAGCCAGCTTCCAGCTGCTTCAGAACAATGCCTGCGGTGGTGAGCGTCCACCAACGTGGGTCTGTTCCTGCAATTACTGTGGAGAGAGGAATAGTGCCTGTTGACTCAGTTCACCCCTTGATTGCTGTCGACGACTGAAGGGCTGTCACCTCAATGTGATAAGAGAGACCTTACAGGTCAGGATGTCGGTCACCCACTATATAATATTCTGAATTCATCCTCTTCAGACTGCGTTACTTTTGTCCAGCAAATTCATTACACCATTGAAAAGCACACAGACAGTATCAACGGCACTTCAGACTCATGCCACACTTTCCTCAGTTCACTAAGGTTCAGCTATAAAGGGGTTAACCGTGACATGCCCACCCGTTCTCCACCACCACCCTCCCACACACACATTACTAACGGCAGCAAGTGTAGCGTCTGTCATTGGAGTTAGCAAGGGCCAGCTTGAAAGGGCACAACCAAATGAAGGGTCAGTCAGGATTCCGAGCACTGACCACAGTAGGTATCAACTCAAAACGGGTCTTTCAAGTTTGTGGATTCAGTGTGCAACCTGCAGAGTGTGTTCAGATTATTCATTGTGTCTGTGGTTGTGTAGGCGCGTGTCGTTTGTTTTTTGTTAGGTTTTGGGATGGTGACCGGTCGGCACATCCACAAGAGAGGCTGCGAGAATGCGTGACAAAGAATAGCCATGAACTGATGGAGCGTGAGGTCTTCAAATGGTGCGGACACGACCAGGATTCGACCCTCAGTGTTCTGTCTAATGAACACCATTTGTTGCGAGCCTTTGGCTCTGAGTGTGATTGGCAACACCCGTGGATGACTAGGAAAAGGTCATTGAGTGGCGGTGGTTACACACACACACACACAGACACAGAGAGAGAGAGAGAGAGAGAGAGAGAGGATGAAAATAATATACATCAGACAAAGAACCATAGCTGTTCATCGACGAGTCAGACCGATGCAGAAGTTCATTAACACCGATTATTCTGGTCAGATCCAAGGCACACGGAAGATGTATCGGGCAGTTGTAAATGAGGTTTTGTTGGTACGCTTCACACAGTGGCTGGACGTCGAGAGTTTGTGGCCATTAATTTGCAGAGAAGTAAAAACCGAAGGACAGGACGAAGTGAGGTGGGTGGGAACGTGCCGAGGGTAGAGCGACGATTGTGGTGTCAGACAATTGTTTCTGGTGTTTAAAACTCGGTTTCTGATCACTTCACTGAAGCTGCATTGTTCAACGGCGAGTTTTCTTACCATTGTTATCATT
The DNA here is from genome assembly GCF_041734735.1 of Babylonia areolata. Taxonomy (NCBI): domain Eukaryota; kingdom Metazoa; phylum Mollusca; class Gastropoda; order Neogastropoda; family Buccinidae; genus Babylonia; species Babylonia areolata. The sequence goes on from NC_134882.1 coordinate 43,577,027, forward strand.
TACTGTCCTATGTTTGATTTATTACTCAACTGACGTTAGCTGTGGTTTCAATGGGATTGTCACCCGTCCCGCGTTTTGTGGTTGTGGTCGTGAGACAATGCTTGTCACCTCCCCCCCCCCCTCCCCCCAGCAGACTAGGTTAATATAAAGCGTGCAAGTTTTTTGTTTCTTTTTTTTTTGTGTGTGTGTGTTGTTGTTTTTTTGTGGTTGTTTTCTGTCAGCATCTTTCCACGCTTCAGGGTCGGATCAGATTGCTGCGGCAGTGAGCGTTGTCATGGGTTTTCAGTCAAACGTTACCCTGTTCCGTTTCACACAAAGTTAATTAAACTTTGTGGAGCTTTGCCTGACTGTGTTGATGAGAATGTGGAAGTGTTGTGGGGTTTCACTGGAGTTCCGTAATCTTTGTTGTTGTTTTTTGCTGATGCCTTATTGAATCAGTTAAAATTTATGTTTCAGTAAGAAGTGGGGACATGGGTGGAATCACCCCAAAGCATTGTTGGATAAGAATGAATTGATTTAACCGAGCACAACGCGGCCAGCCTAAGGTTGCTTGATATTTCCAAAGTTAGCATTATGTGGAGTGGAATAATGAAAACTGAGTAAATAGTCTGTGGCGTTTCTTCCATTTTATGTTTTAGTGAAGGTTTGCGTGCGTTTATTGTTGGAAATGGAAGTTTGGAAAACTTTACTATTGCGTTTCTGTTGCAATTCAGAAATACTCTTTTGTATTGGATGAGATTCGGAGATGTCTGGGAGCGTTAATCGACAAAGTTTTATAGATGTTTTTTGCAGTAAACTTTTATGATATCTGGAGAACACGCTCACTGCACGGACACAGACACACAGAGACACAAACGCACGCACGCGCGTACACACACGCACGCACGGACACACACACACACACACACACACACACACACACACACACACACACACACACACACACACACACACACACACACACACACACACACACACACATACACACACACCAACACACACCAACAACACAACACACTCACACACCAACACACACACACACACACACACACACACACACACACACACACACACACACACACACACACACACACACACACACACCACCTTTGTGTGGTTGTGCAGCAAACAACAGATGGAGCGTCCAGCAGTGTATTGTGCCGGTCTGGATGGCGAAGGGGGAACAGTGGCGGGGCAGGACAGATGATTAAGGGTAATCACCGTTTACCGTTCGGCTCGTTCCAGTCATGCGAAGCAGTGGTGCTGCACAGGGCTGTCCAGGCTGTTGCCTGCTTGGCCCACTCCCTGATAGCATGCAGCACAAGAACGCTAGACCTCAAAGCCGGATGGTCATATCTAAATAGCTACAAAGCGAGCGCGCGCGCGCGTGTGTGTGTCTGTGTGTGTCTGTATGTTATGTCTGTGTGCGCGTGTGTGCGTCTGTGTGTGTGATGAAAAATGGTCGGCCAGATAGGATGAGAAAAAGAAGTAAACGTGAAAGAGTTGTGAATTTTATAGGGTTACTATCGCATGACGGGACAGCTGTCGTTTCTTGTGACTGGTCATCTGGCTTCGTTTTCCTGGACACCACTCAACAACCAGTTTGCAACCCATCAGTTGTGATACCCATTCAGAGGCCACTTTTTTGCCATTGCATGCTGCACATATGTTCATTCCAACATAAATCTTCGTCTTTTTGAGAACGAAGGCAGTTAGTTTTCACTAAACTGAATATAAAAGATGAATGATAGAAAATAAAAATAAGAATAAAAACCTTCACATCAGCGCTGCCAGGTTCTCCCGCCATTCAATAATTATTTTGCGGAAGGGAGGTTGGGGTGACAGGGGGTGCGAGGGGGGTTGGAGAAAAAGAAAGAAGAAAGCTGGAGACAGACGAGGAATTGATGACAAGGAGAGGAGAGAGACAGGTGAGGAAGGGGAGGAACAGTGGCGAGAGGGAGGCAGTAAAAGCCAAGTGTGCTCCAAGAAGCCACCGGTGGTGTGTTTAAGTGAAGGAGAGGAGGGCGGGGGAACATACGGTAGCCCGGTCCCCTCACTGTCACCGCCAGGCCCTCACGAGACGCGCTGCCCGTGCAGTGGACACGTGACTCTCTTGGGATCGATCCCCAGCAGCCAGCGCCCCGTGCCGTGCCGCCACACTCTCTGTCTCCTGCGTCAACGGAAAGAGAGAGACAGGGAGGGAGAGAGGGAGCGAGTGAGAGTGCGTGGATGGGGAAGCGAGAGCGACGGGCGCCTGGAAGCAACAGATTGATGTGTCACTGTCTGTCATCTTGTCTTTTTCGTCGTCTTCGTCAGCCTGCTACTGTCTTCGCTCACGCCTTGGCTTCTTCCTCCTCCACTGACCAGCTGTGATTGGAAAAAGACCGAGTCGTGTTGTTATTTTGTTTTGTTTTTTTCCTTCCTCTCTCTGTCCACAGACCAGTGACTGCAACAGTTGTTCTGGTTTTCCTTCCTGCAGAGTGTGATAACAGCATACTTTCTGTGACTGCTTCAACGTTTGTTTGATTCTCTACTCCTTCATTCACTCACGAATTGTGACCGTAACAGTTCAGACTATTTCCATCATCTGTTTGTTTTTCTTTTGTCGTGCTGCGAAACGTTTTTTGTTTTTTTTTTCTCATGAAGATTTTCACTACGTTGGTTCTTCGATAGGTTGTGGCCCAAATTGTGACGTAAACATTTTTTTGGTGTGTGTATGTTTTGTTGGGTTTTTTTTTTTTTTTTTAATCAAGTGTGTGGCTGCAACAGGTATATTGGGTGGTGTTTCTCCCGTCCTTCTCCCGAATGTGCCTATGAGTTCATTTCGCCTCATTATTTATCTCATTTGCTATGGGTTTGATTGTGTCAGATCAAGTGCGGTTGACTGCGACAGTAAAGGCTGTCAACTCGTGACCAGATTTGCACGTGTCCGAAACCTTCTGACAGATATGCATTACGTTATCAGGATAAGGCCATTCAACTTGCTGTAGTTATTCAACAACATCACTAAAAACAAATTGGATGCCTTTCTGAAGGCGCCAGACATATTGTTGGCAAAGCACTGCCAGATTACAAAACATAGTTTTAGTATTCACACTATATAAAATAATTACTCATTTCATGAGGTGCAATCTCTAGCTTGTAGACTAATGTTGTAAACCGAATTATTGTTTCGAAAAGGTCAAAACAAAAATGAAATGTTGCACGCCAGTGAACATGACATTGTCGGTGTCAAAAAGAAAAGAAAAAAGAAAACATGTTTTTTTGAAAGGGGGGTGGGTGGATCAGTTCTAGTTATTGTTTGTGAAGGTACATGAAATGATACACACATGATCATTTTAACTATTAAAGAATGTAAGAAAAGGCTTAAACGCAGCCGCTATTTATAAAGGTTAAAGTAGATGTGAATTACAACTCAGATTTGAATAGTTTGTCAAATGATTAATCTGAAGCACGATTTGAAAAGGTGAAAATTATAAATAACCCTTGGTCGTTGAGTCCGAAGAACAAGGGGTCACATCGATCGTAAATCATGGCACTAAAAATCAATAGACTCGTGATGAAAAACGGCGCAGGCCGCGAAACATGATAGAAAATCCATTAAAAGCATCAGAAGTCTGTAAGTGTTTATTGATTGCCAAACAAAAGAGTTTTCTTTTTCTTTAATATCTCAAAATATTAATTGCAGTAGTAGTAGTAGCAGCAGCAGCAGCAGCAGCAGTAGTAGTAGTAGTTGTTGTTGTAGTGAGATAGTAAAAATGATGATAAGGATAATAATGATAAGGAAGAAAAAGACAAAAGTCCTAGATCCATGCTGTACCAATTCCCAAATCCCCACGAAACTACATTAATTGCCTTTTCTCAAACTCAGCTGGCCCTTTAGTCTAAAAGCACCATTGAGATGCAAAGACTGGTTGCTGTAAAACTGGGTCCGAATCTGATCCGATTGTAGAAGAGGGGATAGGGAAGGAGAAACAAAGTGAAGGAAAAAACACGAAATGACCTTGCAAGCATATGGGAACATTATTCGGATAATAATGATAGTAATGATAATAGTAATAATAATAATAATGAGAATGAAAAGACATAGATTAGTCAAGAAATACATAGTAAAACAAAGCGAATTCACAATGATTCCGTTGTCTTCAGAAGAAGAAGAAAAAGAAACGTATGACATGGGTAAAAGCGGACTTTTTGTCCTTAATTTTAGACGACCCATTTCTAGACAACGGGAAGACCGGGCATATCACATTTGGATCTGTCGTCGACATTAATCAGCTTATTTTTTCATGCAGCCAGCAGTGGAATGTACTGTGAGCTCAAACAGGAAGATCGGGACCACAGTGGCATTGTCATCCACTGTCGCATATGCGTCTTTCACAGTGCTGCTTAAGAGTCCATGCCATCAGCGGAGTTGAAACTTTCGGGCCAGGTTTGTGCCATGTTAGGAAAGGACGCATTGGGAAGTGTACCCCCAAAAAATGTCAAGTCAAAGTTGGACTCTATACCATCGCCGTGATCTCCTCATCCTCAGCAATCTTCTTCTCATCCATCTTAGACTTCGTGACGCAGTAAACATTATCTGAACGTCTCTGGCCATTCATGCTCTGCTCTCGTGACGACCTCAGTTTCCATTTCCTGTCTAAGCTTTCAAGCCTCTGCAGTGGGTTCTTTTGAAAGTTTTTGGTATAGGCAGATTCATGAAGGCTGTCCGTCGACGGATGTAGCGACGGAATCCACTCTGCCGGAGTCGCTCACTCTGTCTGGCTTCTCGATCAGGCAGGCATTGTCGTCAGTAGGGGGCTTAGCAGGTGGTGTTCTGAGTGGTGCGTTGAATCAGAAAAAGAAAACCCAGTACTGAACAAGACTAAGATAGCTCAGCTGCTGTTCGGGGTCTCCCCCAACGTGTTGCCCTAATGGCGGTTGGACATTGAAATTTCCTGCGGGTTGCTGGCCCTGAAACTATGGCAGAACTGTCCTGGGTGTATGAGCGACACCGGTGTAACGCCAAGATGAAGTGACATGCAAGATTGACCAGAATCCCCTTTACCACAACTCTTTCCCTTACCCCAATCTCCCCCTTCCCACATATTGAGTAAATCAAGCTGGGGAATTGTCCAGGAGAGTTTCCTCTGAAAATCGGCTGAGGTCCATGGGCTGCCTATGGCCCCTGGTGGGGTACAGGGGCAATGCCCTATTGTGGGGTCCAGGCGGAAAATGAAATAGTGATTTTCAAGAGGTTTTAGGGTCTCTCCTGAAAGCTAAAATAATAATGCACACAAAAAAAATTTTCCTCTGAAAAAAATTTTCCCTCTGAAATCATCTGCTCTTCCACTGAAAATAGCGGATCCACTGAGAGTTTCCAAGCCTGGTAAATGAATAAATACAGAAGCTGAATTTAAATATAAAAAAAAAGAAAATAAAAAAACCTTCTTGTTTGGCGCAGGGAGTCCAACATTGATGGATGATGTAAGGGATTGTCCGCGCTAAAAAACAAAACTTGATCCTCCCATTGGTTGGGTAGGGACAAAGGTAAAGAAAATAATCTTTATTAACGAAGGTTGAACTTGAGCCCATGTTTTTTTTTTTTGTTGTTGTTTGTTTGTTTGTTTTTTGTTTTGTTTTTGTTTGTTTGTTTTTTGTTTGTTTGGTTGGTTGTTTTGTTTTGTTGTTGTGTTTGTTTTGTTTTTTTCATGCTGCCCACGTCCACGAGGGGGGAGTGGTCAAAGTAGGATGGAGAAAAAGAAAAGAGAAAAGAATGTAAATGAAAGAAAAAAAGATGAAGACAAAGGAAAGGTAGGCAGAGTGAGGTGCCCAACATCCTCCCTTCCGCCCTCTCTGTCCTTCTTCTTACCCCTTCACTCCCCCCAACCTCCCTTACCCGACCCCCTTCACCTCTACAGTTAGGGTCTGAAGAAATGTGCAGGATGAGGTGGTCTGAAGGTTTGGCTGACGAACAACCTGAATGAGGTGCATTGTATCTGGTTGGGCTATGGCTAAAAGCCGAGTAAGGTATAGAACGTGTATATATATATATATATATATATATATAGATATATATATATATGGGAGGTAGGGGGAGTGGTATTGCCAAGGACTTTATTTCGTAAACCTTTGTTCATTAAAGCAGGTATGGTAAAGGACTGAGTTCACGGAAGCTGGCTAGAGTTAAATACCCTACCACCAACTCTCTGCCTTCCTCACCACTGCTGCGCTAAAGGACTGAGCTTACTGCAGGTTTGGTTCAAGACCTCACTCTCCACGTATGGTGAAAGAGAAGTATTGCCAAGACACGAGTTTAATGCAACTGTGGCTAAATACAGGTACCCTTACCCGTCTCCCTCCACGCAAGGACAGAGTTAATGGAAGTATGTCTAAGGAACGAGTTCTAAGGTAAAATATAGTCAATGCATCTATGGCGAAATACAGGTACCCTTTGCCTTCTTTCTCTGCACAAAGACTGAGTTATGGAAGTCTGGCTAAGCAGTGAGGTGTATAGTAAAAGATAGTCAATGCATTTATGACTGAATTCAGGTACCCATTCGCTATCTTTCTCCACTTTATGACAGTCAGTGTAAGTATAGCTAAGCAACGAGTTGTATGGTAAAAGTTAATGCACCAGTTGCTGAAGACATGTACCATTCGACATCCTTCTCCACTTTAGGACAGAGTATAGGGAAGTATGACAAAGCAACGAGTTGTATGGTAAAAGATAATGCCACTATGGCTTATTACAGGTAGCCATCACCAACCTTATCCACATCAGGACAGAGTTTATGGAAGTATAGCTTAGCAACGAGTTGTGTGGTAAAAGATAGGCATTGCAACTATGGTTTATTACAGGTAGCCGTCACCATCTTTCTTCGCGCAAGGAAATAATTAATGGAAGTATGGCTTATGAAAGAGTGGTATGGTAAAAGATAGTTAATACCAGTATGGCGAAATACAGATTCAGTTCGCCATCTTTCTCCATGCAAGGACAGTCAATGGAAGTTTGGCTAAGGAACTATGGTAAAAGATAGCCAATGCTACAATGGCGAAATACAGGTTCAGCTCGCCATCTTTCTTCAAGTCAGATCAGAGTCAATGGAAGTATGGCTTAGGAACGAGTTGCATGGTAAAAGATTGTCAGTGAGTCAGTGCGACTGTGGCTTATGACAGGTACACTTCAGCAATCCTTCTCCACTAAGGGACAGGGTTCGTGGAAGTATGGCTAAGGAACGAGTTGAATGGTAAAAAATAGTTAATACGAATATGACGAAATGCAGGTTCAGTTCGCCATCTTTCTCCACGCAAGGACAGGGTTGATGGAAGTATGGCCAAAGACCGAAGTTTACTACACTTCACCAACTCCTTCGTGCATGTTCGGTACAGAAACGGACAGATTGCATTGTCTCATGTTCCTTTTGTCGTGAAGTGCAGAGTCCGTGCGGACAAAGTTTGCGCAGGTGTGTGGTGAAGAACAGGTCTAGTTAGCGCAGGTATTTGTAGCTCGTCTCGGTATCGTTTCCCCATCCTGCAGTCTCCCCCTTCCTTCCACACCCACATTGTCCTTTGTCCCCTTTCAGAAGGTAATGAGACAGGGGAAGGACACAGAGAAACACCGCGGAGCAAATGGGGAACAAAAACCTATTGAAAGTAACAAAGCTTTTTTTTTTTTTTTTAACATTGTTTTTTTTTTTCCCCCACAGTTATTTCTACTTGGCATGGAAATGCTTAGGTTCCCAGAGCGTTAGACGTTCGTTCGACTCCTGGCAGTTGCACTCTGTCTCGTTGTCTCTTGATTACCCGCCTCTCAGTGCTGTCCAGTATGTCAGATGACTCAACTAATAGCCCTTCCTTTCAACGAAGAACAGCAACAAAAGGCCCTTATTGTTCTCGATGCGGGCGGGAACGTGGGCCGTTTACAGTGGAACCAATCAGAGAGGCAGAAGTGAACGACCGCTATGCACACATACACACACACACGCGCGCGCGCGCACACACACACACACACACACACACACACACACACACACGCGCGCGCGCGCACGCACACACACACACACACACACACACACACACACACACACACACACACACACACACACACAGGTGTGCAGTCCATTGTCTATACATGGTGTCTGTCCATGGCTGTGGTGTTCTGAACCACGGGAAGACAAAGAAGAGAAGTTCAATGAGGTCATTGTTCTCAAATTTGAACGCGCGCGCGCGCCGCGCGCACACACACACACACACACACACACACACACACACACACACACACACACACACAATGCAGTGTCCTTGAGGGTCTGGGTTCGCATCCCGCTCTCGCCCTTTCTCCCATGTTTGAATGGAAAATCAAAGTGAGCGTCTAGTCATTCGGATGAGACGAAGAACTGAGGTCCCGTGTGCAGCATGTACATGGCGCACAGAAAAAGAACCCATGGCGACAAAAGTGTTGTTTTCAGGCAAAATTCTATAAAAGAAATAAGCTCTGATAAATGAATATATATATATACATGCACTCAAGGCCTGACAGATGTGGTGTAGCGTATATGGATTTGTCCCAACGCAGTGACGTCTCATTGAGAAAATGAAACCGATCGAGATTGCCTTAATAATTGAAAGCTGGGCTTTTCTTTCTTCTGATCTTTTTTTTCTTCTTTTTTTCCCTTTCTTTTTTTCAGTTTCTCTTTCGCTTTGATATATCTCCCTGACGCTTTATTATATAATGTATTCCGAAACAAAGCGAACATACTGGAATGCCGTTCTCTCAAAAGCTCCAACTTTTCATTCAGTGAAATGATGTTTTTTTTTATTGCCCGCACAAGGGAAAAAAATAAACACTTAAAAGTTAAATGCGAACATTTTCAGCTGCTTTCAAATAAAACTGTCTCTGAATGAAGACAAACTTACATAAACCGACAACATCCCGTTGTGAATTGTGACTGTATTTGACAGATGTGATTTTTTATCCCCAAAAAATAATTTTAAAGGAGAAAAAAAAAAAAGAACAACAACAAGAACAGAAATATGCTTTTCGGTTTAATATGTTACGATTAATTCAGGAAAAAAGATAATGACTTTTGGTTTGGTGTGAAGGTTGTTATAGTGAACCGGTTTTGAAAGCTACGAACGGGTTTTGTGGTCGGCTGTATACAATTACATATATATGCTTACATGTCACCAACACCCATTTGTTGAGGACAACGTATATTAACGCACAATAGCTTGATATAGACGGCCTCAATGCGCCCCCACCCCCTGCCCCCCACGTCCCCTTCCCGCACAGCACTGGTTGACAGACAATTGAATGATCAATACCTGTGACGGATGACGTCTCAAGAAAAACTACATCATAATTTCCATTGCGATATTGTTGATTAATTCTCGAATATCGAACCAAATTACGAATTGGCTTCCTAACTCAGTATCCTAACTTCCGGGATCTACTTAAACGAACTTTTCCTGCGTTGCGCAACGCAGGCATGTGGTGAATGACACACCCCGTGCAACCCACCCTTGTCAACAAGATTTCGGCGAAATGATGCCAAATGACCCATGTCATGAACACGAGCCGTCACTTGTTGACTCAAGCCGCCGTGATTGTTGTTGTTGTTTTCGTGACGTTTTGTTGTTGTTGTTGTTGCTTTTATACCTGTGCATGGTTGGGTTGGGGGCGGGTGAGGGTGTGGCGGGGGATGCAAAACGTAAAGAGCGATTGGCACAGACTGAATGAACGCGTCTTTGAGACACTGTTGTGGACTTGGCAAGATGACTGCACATCAGTGTAGCGACTGAATCTGTATCTCTTTTTTTTTTTTCTTTCTTTTTTTTTCTAAGAACATGGAAGTAGAATCGAAAACCACAGGAAATGGATACAACAACATCTAGTAGGGGTATTATCAGTGACTCAGTGCACGAATATTGCCGTTGAAATTGGTCTATGAATGTAGAATGGACTTTGGGAAATTACAAAATACAAATCATTAAAAAAATCAACTACTACTGCTACTACTACTACTACTACTACTACTACTTGTGTACCTTTTGAAGCAAGTCATGAACATTTGTATGGTTTGGTCTCGGTGTGTGCGCGCGCATATGTGTTTACGCGTGTAAGCGCGTGCTTGAGTGCAATTTGTCGTTCTTGCTGGTTCCTGCAGGTTATTTGTTGTGGCTCGCGATCAAGTTTGTGTGTGTGTGTGTGTGTGTGTGTGTTCGTTCGTTTGTGTGTGTGTGGATGCGGGGACGGGGAGGGGGGTTGGGTGTTTTATTGGCCCTGTGCCGTTTACTGGGAGCATGGGGGGAAGGGGAAGGATGTCATCATTTTCTCTATTGATCACGTTGTGGCCGGCCCGGATGTCGGCGTCTTTGGGGGGCATTAGGGGAGGGGCAGGCTGTAATTCTGGGTTTCTGTCTCTCTCTGTCTCCGTCTCTCGGTCTTTCTCTGTCTCTGTCTCTCTGTTTCTGTCTCTCTCTTTCTCTGTGTCTCTGCATCTCCATCTCTCTCTCTCTCTCTGACTCTCTCGTTCTGTATCTTGTTCTTCATCTGTGTCTATCTCTGGTCTGTCTCTCTCTCCTTCTCCCCCTCCTTCCTTCCATCCACCTCTCTTTCTTTCTTCCTCCCATCCCTTCCCTTCTCTCTCTCCCTCTCCTCTCCCTACTTGTCTGTCTTTCTCCCTGTGTCTCTCTCTCTCTCTCTCTCTCTCTCTCTCTCTCTCTCTCGTCCGCATGGCGTCGTCTTTGTGGAGAATTAGTTGAGGGCTTGTTCTGTGCATCTTCCATAGTCTCTCCATCTCTCTCTCTCTCTCTCTCTCTCTCTCTCTCTCTCTCTCAGTCTCTCTCTCTCTTGTTCTTTTTGTTTGTTCGTTTTTTGTTGTTGTTGTTTTTTGTTTTTGGTTTGGTTTGGTTTGGTTTGTTGTTTTTGTTTTGTTTTATTTTGTTTTGCTTTTTTTTTTTTTTTTTTTGTTGGTCAGTCGTCTTCCACTCCACCTGTGTGTACCGTACGCCCCCCCCCCCCCTTTTCTCTTTTCCACCACTCTGTTAATGTCTATCGCTCCTTTCCTCCCCTTCTCTCTGATTTTTCAGTGGACGCGCTCGTGTTTGTGTTGCGCGCGCGCTGGTCTCGTCTCTCCCTTCCTCTCTGCCTCCCTCGCCAGTATTATCTTTTTTCTTTTCTTTGTCTTTTTTTTTTTTTAAGACACATCCCTCTCCACCCCTTTGCCCCCTTTTCCTCCCCATCTCGCTCTATCTGTCTGAATCTCTAATTGCTCCTTCACTCATTTCCTTCTCTTTTTTTTCTTTTTTTTTCCGTACCCTCGGCATTCGAGCGCGCGCTTTGGTGTGTGTGTGTGTGTGTGTGTGTGTTCACCTTTCTCTTCCTCTTTTTCTTTGTATTTCCACAAGTTCCTTTTCCACCACATGTACGTCTTATTTTATTTTATTCTATTTTAGTTAGTTGGGTTTGTTTTTTTTTTTTTTTGTTTTGCTTTTTTCATTCTTCCCAACTCCAGCCGTCCATCCCATCCCTTACTCCACCCTGTGTGTCTTCTGTTCTTCTGGCTTTGTTTTATTTTGATTTATTTTATTTTTATTATTTTGTATTTCATTGTGTTTTATTTTATCTTATTTTATTTGCTTTGTTGTTGTTGTTTTTTCGGTTCCTCAGCAAACGAGCTCACGAGTGTGTGTCTATATACGCGCGTGTGCTTGTTTCGCCTTCCGTTGTCTCAGTCTGTTTGTCTGTCTCTGTCTCTATCTGTCTGTCTTTCTCTCTCTCTCTCTCTCTCTCTCTCTCTCTCTCTCTCTCTATATATATATATATATATATATATATATATATGCCTCACCACATCCGCCCCTACTCTTCCCTCTTCCCCATCTCTTCCTCTTGTCTGTCACCACAGCTTCGTTTTAACCCCTTTCCACCCAAGACACGCGCCTCCCACACAATGTTATACACGTTTCAGGTCTCTGTTTTTTGTGTGGTTGCTTTTCCTTGTCGCCTTCCTTCTCTCTCACCCAAAACTAATGAGGTCTTTTGAGAAACGTGACCGGTCGTTGTTTTTAAGGCTTCATTAAATCAGATAGATGAATTTCTCACCCCCCCCCCCCCAGCCCATCTCCCTCCCCAGGCCGCCTCCCACCCTTCCCCACTCCTGCTCCCGGGGTTTCTGTATTGGTCTAACACGGCGCAGTGTTAAAACTGTTTTGAATTGTATTGTATTGACTTTTTCCCTTCCCCACGTCCTTCGGTCTGTCCGTCTGTATGTCTGTCTGTCTGTCTGTCTCTCTCTCTCCCCTCCCTCTCCCCCCCCTTTCTCTCTCTCTCCCTCTCTCTCTCTTTTCCTCGCTTCTTCCCCTGCCTGCGGTCTCTCTCTTCTCTGTATTCTTCCACAATAGCTTCGTTTTAACACCGCCCCACCCCCCTTTTTGTTGTTGTTTTGCTCAGGACACGCCCAGTACATTATATACGTTTCAGGTCTCTGTGTGTGTGTGAGAGAGAGAGAGGGGGGGTGAGAGAGAGAGAGTGTGTGTGTGTGTGTGTGTGTGGTTCCTTCTCCGCTCCGTCTTCTGCACTCACCCGGGTGTAATAGGGTCTTTGGAGAAGCGTGACCAGTCATTCTTGATGAGTTTCAATACACCAGATAGACCCCCCCCCCCCCCCCACCCGCACCCCAGGGGCTTTTTAGCTGGTTTTAGCGCATTGTGGTTTTAAAACCAACGTTTGATATATCGGTCTTTTTCTCGCACCCCTCGCTCCCTCCCTTCCCGTCTCTCTCTCTCTCTCTCTCTCTCTCTCTCTCTCTCTCTCTCTCTCTTTCTCTCTATCTCCATATTTCTCTCTCTTTGTCCCTCTCTGTCTCACTTCTCTCTCTATTCCTCTCCTTATGTTTTTCTCCCTTTTATTTATTCATTCATTTATTTTCATTTTTAAATCCATTAGTTTTCTTTCGAAGGGCTACATGAAAAAAAAGCATTGTTTGCTTATTCTATTACGATCAGGAAATGAATTCCATTCATTCATCTCTCTCTCTCTCTCTCTCTCTCTCTCTCTCTCTCTCTCTCTCTCTCTCTCTCTCTCTCTGTCTCTCTGTCTGTCTTTCGCTGTCTATCTCTCGCCGCCGACCCCCTCTCCCTTCCTTTTTAGTCCACTCTCATATCCACTCTATTGTTTTTTTCATAAATTCTGTGTTAAGCGCGTTTTAACAGAATAAAAAAAATTTTAAAAGCGTGGCGAACATGCACATGCATTAGGATCGCCATCAGGCCATTCGTTATAAAAACAAAAATTAGAAATGAATTGAAATGACATGGGACTGAATAAAATGGAATTTAATGATAAAAATAGAATCACATCAAACCATGTTGTTTGTTTATCAGCCAGCCGACCACAGTTAAGGGTCAGCATCTTTTCAAACGTGTGGGTTTCTAATGGTTTATAATGAATAGTCGCATTTGAAAGTTTCAGGAATGCAAAGGATAGGAGGACGGAAACGTCATAGTTATTGACACGTGAAATAGGTATCGAAAGACCGTTTTTGACTTTTTGTTTTGTTGTTTTGTTTGTTTGTTTGTTTTTTCATAACATGTATCAGAATGGCTGTCGTCAATCCTCGTTTTTGTTGTTTTTTGTTGTTGTTTTTTGTTGTTGTTTTTTTGTTTTTTTCCAGATGTTTATTTTTCCAATTTTAAAGGATTTGGGCATAATGCTCCTTGCATAGCTTGAGTTCTCTCTCACACACACACACACACACACACACACACACACACACACACACACACACACACACACACATGTACGCACAACATTGGTTTGATTGGGGAGTCAGTGTTTTCAATCGACATTTTAGGTCATCGCACTCAAGTAACATTTTGGGTCCTCGTCTTGGTTACATTTTAGATCTTCGTACTTGGCTAACATTTTAGGTCATCATACTTGGCTAACATTTTAGGCCATTGTGATCAGCACTACTGTGGATTTTCTGACTTCCGCGTTCTCTTTGGTTGCCATAAGAAGAAGACTCAAGAGGGAATCGGGTTTGGGGTTCTGTTTGTCCTTTAAGTCTGGTTGGATCTTGTTTATTTTGTTGTTGTTGTTGTTGTTTTGTTGTTATTGTTTTTTTTCTTCTGGAGCAAGCAGCACACATCTTGCCGTGCCCTGACTGGCAAGCTCATTCATAAAACGGTCAGACCCGGGGTGGGGAGGCTTTTAATTGCCCCGGACATAGCTGAGATGGAGCGCCTCGTTCCGGGAAACGGCCCCTTTTCCCCGGAGGATGAATTGACTTCAACGGCAGCAGTTATTTTGAGTCGCCCGTTCCATCAGCCGTCCGTCTGCGCCTTATTGCTTGAAAAAGGTCTCTCACCAAATCACACAAGTGCTAGGGGAGGACAAAAGATGCTGAAGGAGGCTTGACAGTCTTTCAGTTGTTGGCTGTCGCTGTTACGCATTGCTCGGGAGAGGCAGACAAACGTGACCAGAGGACGCGAGTGCATTTAGGAGTTGCGTCACTGTTGTTGTTGTTGGATGGATCTGGGGCGCTGGTGTGAGGAGTGTGGGACGAGTTGTTGTGTAGCATGGAGAGGAGACAGAGGGGAAAACAAGGGCAAGGAGGCGGGTACACTGGTGTGCCTACAGTTGCGACTTATTTAGTAGTAGTGAGTGTTTTCTTGTTTGGCTCAACACTTTACTACCTGGATTGCACTAATATTTTTTTTCTCGCGCTCTGTGCGTGTGTATGTCGGTGTCTGTGTGCATGTTTGTGAGCTGTAAAACTCCGAAGACCTGCCTCTGCCTCACAACTAGATAGCTTGAAAAGACGCGTTTAAATGCGTTTAAATTAAAATTAAACCTTCATACGTACAGAGTAGGCTACGACCTCGATTTACTTGATACTGGACAAATGATACCAACATCGTTGTTGTTGTTGGCACCATTTACCGTTTCGGTGGCTTTTTGCTTCTGAAAGTAAGGGTCTGCCATCCTACCCACCCCCTGCCCCCGCTCCACTTACCCCGTCCGAAATTGTCTGTGCACCTTGATTATTCCAAGCCAGAAAATTCCGGGTCACTAAGACCACGGATGAAAGAGGTCGTGTATTTGATGTGCAGCCCAGTTTTCAGGCATGAGTAGTTTGGGTGTTTTCACTCCCTTGTATGGAGATCAACCGGTGGTGGACAATTGATTGGCCCCGTTCAGAACTGTGGAAGAGCCTTTGAAAGGCTTCAGAGTGGGCCCGTGTTTGAACACGAAACTGCTCTTTTCTGAAGCCTGTTTTTGCCGCGGCCCTTTGGTGGGTTATAGACGGTGGAGCACTATTGATTGATTCGGAAGGACGCTGTTTTTATGGGATCGATTGGAAGGACAGTAACGGTCCATTCGACAGCGCTCTCTATCACCCCTACAG
>NC_134882.1:43597424-43599924 GCF_041734735.1 Babylonia areolata
CGATAACATGTACATGGTGCCTGTCTGTATCTGGCCATCTGCCTTGCTGTATCTACTTTCCGTGTCTTCTGTGTTGGTCTCTCGCAGCCAGCGCTGTTGCATGGTACCTTCTGTCAGCAGGAATAAACAGTGATTGTCAACGTGTGTGTGCGTGTGTGTGTGTGTGTGTGTGTGTGTGTGGTGGTTGTTGTTTTAATACAGAAGCTGTATTTTAAAAAATGGATAAGATTCGTTTCACTTCCGTCTCTTTTTTGTCTCCGTTTGTGTCTGCCCACCATGTCTGTCTGCTTCCTTTTTCCCATATTAATTCAGTTTGCCCCTGTCTTCGTCAGTCTTTGTCACTGTCTGTCTGTCTGTCTGTCTGTCTGTCTGTCTCTCTCTCTCTCTCTCTCTCTCTCTCTCTGTGTGTGTGTGTGTGTGTGTGTGTGTGTGTGTGTGTGTGTGTGTGTGTGTGTCTTTTCTTTGCATTATGAGATGGATTTTGTTTTGATGGTAAACTCGTACCAAGAAAAAAAAGATTTGATCGCCAGTGTACACACAACCTGCTATGCAACACAACAAAGTACGAGGCCATAGCGAGACAGGAGGAACAGTCGGTCCCCTGTGGATATCTGAACGTGGTCATGTGTTGAGGACTGGTTCAGAGCGACGGGCGAGAGATACCAGGAAGCGGCGCTGTTTTGGCATGCATGGAAATGCTGATCTCACCAACTAGCTGTTTGTATGCGGCCCCTCAAAACTGCCTCCCCTTCCGCCACCAGGTCTGGCCGAGTCCTCTCGCACTCTGACGGCTCCGTTTCTCCTGTCCATATCATTAATTTTCATCTCCTTTACCTTTTCCCATTCTTCTCCTCTTTCCTTCTCCTTTGTTGGCAGTCGACGCCACCGCCCACACAAGCTTTCTTCAGTGCTGTAATGCTGGAGCTAATGACGAGGCCACTTTGCTTGTCATTTGCCTTTGATTTCACAAAGTCTGGCTGCAGATTGAGAAGTTTGAATGAGGCTAAAAGTGATGGGATGTTTTGTGTGTGTTGGTGTTATGATTATGTTGACTATTTTTTTTTATTATTGTTGTTGTTCTTCTTCTCCTACTCCTGATACTTCTCTGATCTTCCCACATTCATCCTGTAGCTCCTTTTTTCTCCACTTTCTCTTCCTACGCCTCATATGTTCGTATTTGTTTTAGATACAAATTTTTGTTCATCCCTTTCTCCTTTCATCGCTTGACTCACCAACGTTGTTGTTTTTTGAATAAGTCTCCTCAGCTGTCTTGGATCCACACATAAAACGGGCAGTTCCATGTAGTTTTTGGCACTTGATCAAAATAACGTATGCTAACAGCGTCGTGATCAAACGATACATTACTAGAAATCAGAACATAGTCACCACAGTATACATTATAAGATATTTCCAACCTGTGATTCGTCACGATAAAGTGGAAGAAAAACTGAAGTCCTTCTCAAATGTTTTGCTGTCACTTAACTTTCTCTCTTAGATGAGAAAGAAAAATCAGATGTTTTTTCTTGTCCCAATCATTCAGTCCTGGATAACAAAGTCTTCTCCTGTTGTAATTCTGCTAAAACATAACAGTTACATATTTTACTTCCTTTCCACATTTTAGGTACGAACATCCCAGAGAAAGGCAAACAAAAATGGAGAGGCCCATATGTCCATCTCACCCCCCACATCCCCACACTCCCAAAACAGAGAACACACAAAAATTCAGAAACAGTTGTTCCAGCTTCTCAATCCACGTTGACAGACAACCTCCATTTCCATTTCACCCATTTGACATCATGCAGCTCTTCCACGTGATTCCCTGTTCCACCACCGTATTCTCATCCTTCGCTTCAGTGCTGCCAAGGAGGTAGAAACAGTAATTGCCTCGGGTTTGGCATTCACATCGGTAACCCTGTACAAACTGCATGTCTTTACATGGCTGTCGGCCACACTGTTTACATCGGGTTTGTTCATGTCTTTGTCTGTCTTCGTCTGTGTCTCTACCTCTCTCAGTCAGCACGCTGTTGAATGGTTCCTTCCATCAACAGTAAAGGACAGTGATCGTCAAAGGTGGTGTTCGTTACAGAAGCTGGGTAAAAGCTTAGGAGAGTTTGCTTTCGTCGTCTCGATCTGAATCACTTTGTGTCTCTCTGTCTTGTCCCTCTGCATGTCTGTCTGTCTCTGTTTGACCCTGTGTGCTTGTCTTTCTCCCTCTGTGTGACTGTCCCTCTTTCTGTTTGTCTCTCTGATCTTTGTGACCGAAGTTGATGTAATTGATATCATCAAAACTTAAGTTTTGATCATCAGGATGCAAGGTATTATAGAAGTCACTGCCATCGATATTGGAAGGTGGTGGCGCGACGATGGCTGCTCCAGGGCAGCGGATGAGGTATCAGGAAGCAAGACTGCTGTGGTACGCACTGAAATGCTAGATGACCTTCAAAACTACTTCCCCTTCGATCACAGGTCTGGCCGGGACCTCTCGAACTCTGGCTGCTCC
>NC_134882.1:43602424-43672424 GCF_041734735.1 Babylonia areolata
CTCCTGTTCTCCTTTACGTTTTCCTCCTCCTCCTCCTTTTGCCTCCTTATTTCTCCTTCGTCAACAGCCGCCGTCTTTACCCACACGACCTTTCCGCTGTGTGGTAATGCTGGTGGAAACGACGAGGCAACTTTGGCTGTCATTTACCTCAGATGACTCGTCTGGGCAGGGCTTGGGGGGGCATGGGGGGATGGGACGACGAAGTTTGAATAAGGATTGGAGTGAGAGGATTCCAGGCAGGATGCTGTGTGTTGTGAGTTTATTCCGGATTGTTGTTGTTTTCGTGTTGGGTTTTTGTGTGTGTGTGTGTGTGTTTGCTCCTCAATTTTTTTCTTCTTCATCTTTTCCTCCTTTGTTTAAACAGTATTTTAGTTGGAACATGTCACAACACAACACAGATATAGATGAACAGGACAACAAGAAAACCTTCTATAAAGTCCTGTTCTGATACATGTACGTTTCCTCCTTCGCCACTTTATTTCTTTTATCTTCTCATCTTCTCCTTTTACTATTCTTCCCTCTCATTCTGTACCTCCTCCCCCTCTCTTCTTGTGTGTCTTCAGGGGCGTATTTTACTTCCTTCTCCTTCCCTTCACATAGCTCCATTCGCCAGCGTAATATGATGAGCCCAGTTTATCCTTATTATTCTTCATCATCCTTCTCTTCTTCGAGAATCCAAAAGTAGAAAAGGCAATTCCTTGTGTTCGTTTTCTTCGATCAGATGGCTAATCATCTTGTTAAAAAAGTCAAATGATATAAAATTGTAACTCAGTGCTATGGCTACATAGTGTATATTTGACCCTCTCTCTCATACTCTGTCTGTCTGTCTCTCTGTCTCTCTCTGTCTCTCTGTCTGTCTGTCTGTCTCTCACTCACACACACACAGACACACACACACACACACACACACACACACATATATATATATATATATATATACATGTGCAAGCAAGCACGCACGCATGCACACAAACACAAAATGTGGTATTTATGAGGCAGATAGACAGGAGGAAAAAAAAACAGGAGTGGTCATCTAAACCCCTCAATCCAGGGTGACAGTCCACCTCCATTTCCGTTTCACCCAGCTAACATGCAGCTCTTCCACAAGATCCCCAGTTCCACCACCGTATTTTCATCCTTCGCTTCAGCGCTATCGAGGAGGAAGAAACAGAAATTGCCCCTGGTTTGGCATTTACGTAGGTAACCCAGTACAAACTACATATCTGTTATATGTCTGTCGGCCTGACTATGTACATAGGTTTCATAGGTTTCTATTCTAGTCTTTAACTGTATCTCTGCCCCTTTCACGATCACAACACTGTATGGTTCCTTCCATCGACAGGAATAGACAGTAATTGTCAACGATGTTGTTTGATACGTAGAATATTTGTTAAAAATGTTTGGAGTTTTGTTCTGTTTTTAAAACTGGTTGAAGTTCGTCCAGTCTCTTTTTTCTCTCTCTGTGTCCGTCTTGCCTGTCTGCTTCTGTATCTCCGTTTATGTTTTGTGTTTGTTTTGTTTTTAGTCCATTCCAGTCGTTTTGCTTGTCGGATTTCTATATTTGTTGTGTGCCTGTCACTGTTTCTACCCACCTACTCACCTTCATCCTTGCACACCACCTCCCACATTTCCTCGTGTGTTCTGTCTTTGGGATTGAGGTTGATGCATGCCATCGAGAAAGGTTCTGATTCTCAGTGTATGTGAACATTTCATTGTAAAGTACAGGGCCAGGTCGAAATTGAAGAAACAGTCATTCTCCCCTCTCCCCTGTCGATATCTGAACGTGGTCATGTGTTGAGGGCTGGTTTATGACGGCGGGCGAGAGATACCAGGAAGCGGCGCTGTTTTGATGTGCATGGAAATGCTGATCTCACCAACTAGCTGTTTGTATGCGGCCCCTCAAAACTACCTCCACATCTTTCACAAGAGCCTCCCGTCTTGGCTGCTCCCGTTTCTCCTTTTATTCTCCTCCTTTGTTCTCCTTTACATTTTCCTTCTTCTCCTGTGCTTTTCCCTCTTTCCCTCTCCTTTTGCCAGCAGTCCCCGTTGTCGTGGCCTTCTTTGCCCGCACGACCTTTATGCTGTGTTGTAATGCCCGAGCTAATGACGAGACAGCTTCGGCTGTCATTTTCTTCTGGAGAAGAGTTGGCAATGTTTGAATAATGACGGAAAAGGGGTGGGACAGGAGTGGGGATGTGAACTCTGTGATCTTTTGTGTCTTTGAATTGTGATTTTTATTTGTTGTTACTGTAATTGTTTTCTTATTCTTTTTCTTCTTCGTCTTTTTTATCCCACCCCACCCCGAAATCATCCACTTCCACCCATCCTTTTTTCATCTTCCACTTTCTTTCTGTCCTCCCCTTCCACTTCCTGTGTCCTGGATGCTTCTTGTGTGTCTTTTAGAAATAGTTAAGTTTAGCCCACACACACCTGTCACTCTCATTTTCAAAACTTCTGGGGATATGAGTTTCATCATTACTGTCGTTCATGTTAAGTAGTCCTCGAGTCCTTTGCCTGAAGTGATCAGTTGTTTACGAAGGAATCTGTTCCGAAACGCTCTTTATTTCAGTTTGTATTACAAAGTGCCTTGTAATATGTCATTAATCTTCAAACGCATCACAGAAATCTGCTTATATTGTCGTGTAGTAAAGTGTAGTGTATCACTGTTTTCTCACAACAGATATCTTCTGTGAGAAATTCTGGCTGCTCACCGCGGGGAAAGCGCATCTCAACAGAACATCGCCCAGTCATTATTATTGTTCCCATGTGTTGTCATGAATTGATATTGTCATGTTGTCATGTGTTGATATGATGTTAGTTTGCTTGATGCGATACATTCTTCTGGGGATATTGTCTTGGGAGTTCTGTGAATGGAAGTGTGATGAGTGCAATGCAACTGACGTCCGTCCGGTGCGTGAGGTGTATGGATATAGTGTGGACATAGGTTGGGAGAATGGGTTGTTGGCAGCGTCCCTGGAAAGGTGGAACGTGGGTTTTAGTTAGTTGGGGATAACAGGAGAGGACGGACCAGTGCGCCCAGTCAGCAGTCGTGTTGCGGTGGCAGTGATGGTCCAGCCAAGCTTCATCTGCTTCACGGTATCATGTGCTGCCGGTCAGCTCGCTGGTTTGTTCTTCCTTATGTGTGAATATGTTGGGGGAAAGACCACTAACTTTTGTTTTGTCCATTGAGGGGAATCAGTGGCATCTTTGGCTGTTGTTTTATTTTCTTTAGTTTGAAGCTAGTGTTACAGGTGGAAGTTTCTCTCTCTCTCTCTCTCTCTCTCTCTCTCTCTCTCTCTCTCTCCCTCCCTCCCTTCAATTGATCCTCACTCCTCTTTTATGTTTCCCTCTACTTTACTCGAGTGCAAGCGCCTATTCTTTGTCATGTTTTTTTTTTCTTTGAGTGGAGATTTTGTGGCGCAAAGGAGTTAGAGAAAGAGTCCAGGCGCAGTTGTCTACTCCAGAAGTCTTGGATGACAGTCCAACTCCATTCCCTTTTCACCCATCTGTCTCTTATTGCACCAGTTCTTCATAAGGTCCTTGCATTCCTTCGCATTAGTAGTGCGGAGGGAGTGAAGACAGTAATTTCCCAAGGGGGCATTCATATCAGGAACCCAGTGCAAGCTGCATGTTTTTATCTGGCCGTCTTCGAGATGGAACAAGGCCTTTCTGTCCTATAGCGAGCTTGCGCAATACTGCAGTGTTACTTCCGTCTGCAGAAACGGACAGCGATTGTCGTCAATGGTGATGACTGCAGTTGAAGTTAAGGTTAAAGGCGGCTTTGGGCCCGATTGCCTTTCTTTGGACAGAGCGGCAGTGAATTCATGTTCACTGTGTCTAGGGTTAGGCACACGAAAGCTGGGCCTAATCCTCTCCTTCCACCGTTTTAACCTTCCCCGACCGAAGTCAGGTACTCAATCATACCTTGGTGGAGTGAGGAAAATCGGAGTCAAGTGCTTTTCCCAAGGACACAACACAATGGCGAAACGACACCTCGAACATTGACCACTAGTGGACACTGGATCAGAAGTCCAACGTCTAACCGATTCTGCCATGGTGCTCCCATTTATCATTGGAGTAGATGTTTGAATAGATAGAAAACAACAACAACAACAACAACGAAGTAGAGCGCCAGAGCGAACAGAAGAACCAGCACCATCCCTATCGATATTCGAACGCGGTCATGCGATGGGTGGTCCTTCAGGCCAGCGGATGAGAGATATCAAGAAGCGGCGCTGTTTTGGTATGCATGGAAATGCTGATCTCCCCAACTAGCTGTTTGTGTGCGACCCCTCAAAACTACCTCCCCTTCTGTCAGGTTGCCCGCCACAGAGTTCGCTTGCACTCTTTATCTTTGTTTTTTGTCTTCCCCCTTTTTTTTCCTTTGCCAGCAGCCGTCGTCGCCGTCTTTGTGCTCTGTGGCAGTGCTGGAGCTAAGGACGAGGCTTTTGCCTTTGACGCCTTGTTTGACTAGGGGAGACGAAGTCCGGGTTTGAGGGGATTCAAAGATATGAACTTGTGTTTGTCCTTGTAATTTTTATTTATCTTCTTCATCTTGCTCTTCTTTTCCTTCTTTTTTGCTCTCATAGTTCTTGTTCTTGTTCTTCTTCTTCCTCTTCCTCCTACTCTTCCTCCTTCTTCTTCTCCCTTCTTTTCATCTTCTCTTTTTCTACTCTGTCTTCTTCCCCTTCTCTTCATCTGTCCCCCATGTCTTGTTCTAAGAGTTTTTCTGCCAACGGTTATTTCCCTTGCCCGTCGCCGAAGAAATAATTATGTTTGTATGAATACAAGCGCAGTGTATTCGTAGTATTTACGTCCCTCTTCTGCTTCAGCCTTCTCCTTGGAAGGGTCCACGCATAAGATAGACATGTATCCGGTTTTATTGTTGTTGTTGTTTGTTGTTGTTGTTGTTTTTGGTTTGTTTGTTTCTTTTCTTTTCTTTTCTGTTCAAGTGACGCGTGGTTGTGTTCAAAATCACGAACTGGATAAAGCTGTGGATCACTCATGGCCTGGCTTCGCTGACGAAGATCTAGGAAGGGCGTTGTCCACGTCTGATGCAGGCACGCTCATGGCTGACAAGGCCAATGCGGGAAAAGCAGAGTCGGCCGCAGCGGTTGCAAGGGAAAGTCTGGTCTGGGTTCGCGGCTGCAGCGTCGTGGTTCTTCCTCCTTCTGCGTTTGTCCTCAAGGCTGGCCCTGCGGTTGTTTTCGAAGGAGGAGACAGCTTGGTGGATGGTGCGTCGCCAGGTCTCTCGATCAGCGGCTACTGCGGACCACTGGCGATGGTCAATGTGACAGGCACCGAGAGCTTTCTTCAAGGAGTCTTTGTATCTCTTCTTGGGTGCTCCTCTGTCACGGTGGCCAGTGGACAGTTCGCCATACAGCGCGATCTTGGGCAGGCGGTGGTCCTCCATCCTGGACACGTGCCCTGCCCAACGTAGCTGGGTCTTTAGCAGCACTGCCTCGATGCTGATAGTCTTTGCCTGCTCCAGGACCTCGACATTTGTGATGTAGTCACTCCAGTGGATGCTGAGGATGGTGCGAAGGCAGCGCTGGTGAAAGCGATCAAGCAGTCGTATGTGGTGCCGGTAGGTGACCCAGGTTTCGGAGCCATACAACAGGGTGGGCAGTACAACAGCTCTGTACACGCTGATCTTTGTGTCTTTCTTCAGGTGTTTGTTGTTCCACACTCTCTTGTACAGCCTGCCGAATGCGCTGTTTGCCTTTGCAAGTCTGTTGTCGATCTCCTTGTCGATCTTGGCGTCAGACGAGATGGTGCAGCCTAGGTAGCTGAACTGGTGGACTGACTTCAGCTCTGTCTCACCGATGTTGATGTGAGGAGCGTGGAATTCTTCCCGTGGGGCAGGCTGGTGGAAAACTTCCGTCTTTTTCAGACTGACTTCTAGGCCGAAGAGCTGCGCAGCCTCTGCGAAGCAGGACGTTATACGCTGCAGGGCCGCTTCTGTATGGGCGACGAGGGCAGCAAGACCGGCTAAATATTAGCAGTATCGCTTTTAAACTCCTCTCTCTCTCTCTCTCTCTCTCTCTCTCTCTCTCACACACACACACACACACACACACACTCACACTCACACACACACACTCTCTCTCTCACACACACACACACACACACACACACACAGAAGGGGGACGGAGAGAGAGAGAGAGAGAGAGAGAGCACGCGTGTGTCCTTGTTAGCGTAACAAGCTCATCTCAGTCATTGTGAAGGTGACATGAAAGAGGCGTGGAGTGGCAAGCTACAGTAAGTGGAGAGTCTCGGCCTTTCTTCTCCGTGCAGACTTTGTTGCATTTTTCTGTTATTCGCTGTCTTTACAAAAGGACAGTCACTACACAGACTCGAAACAGTCAACGCTCTCTCTCTGTCTCTCTCTGTGTCTGTCTGTCTGTCTTTCTCTCTCTCTGTCTCTCTGTCTCTCACACACACACACACACACACACACACACAAAACACACACACACGCACACACACGCACACACACACACACACACACACACACACACACACACACACACACACACACACACACACACACACACACACACACACACACACACTTTGCGCACGCACTGTACGCACTTGACTCTGCTCAAAATATCTTATATTGCTGGAATATGACACTTACATTTATCCTGAGATCATGGCCGTCACTTTTATTTGTTCTTGTCACGGCATGTACCATTGGCACTTGGAGACCGGTGACAGAATCCTTTTGTTGTCACTTATTGGCGCAAAATGCTTCATTATGCGACGCGCTCTTCAGCGCAACAAGCTTGATAACATATTCACCCCCAACCCCACGTCCTCACCCCCACACTACCGCCATCACAATTCTCCTGTAGACTCATTTTTGTCTGACATGCATATTGGTTTTTGTTTTTTTGCATTCTCGTGATCTCTTCGTTTTTGCTTCCTCAGTCCATTCATATGAATCCATTGTATTGTTTTAATAAATAAATTTTGTGCTGTACTTACTGTGCTAACTTAGCAGTGAGATGTCTGCAGAAGGGAATGCCATTCTAGGATTGAATTGTTCAGCCTTTGTTTAAATCAATTGATTGGAAGAGGATAGACAGAAGTAGATCATAAAAGGTGTCAGTTGTATTTTTAAACAACAACATCCATAGCGTCCAAAGGCTTACCCACAATGCTGTGTGCACTGGTGCTGCTCTGAATAAGTATCGACTTCGTAATAATCTGTCAAGTATTGTCCTTTTTTTTTCACTTGAATTTTACGCTGTAAACAAGGGATGCTGTTTTTTCTACCCGTGATAATTTCTTTTAACATACGGTGGATCCTTACGGATTCTTCCCAGTGCTTCATGTGCTGGTCATGTGGGTCGGAGGTGGTATTAAGCAAAGGGTGGAGGGCCGGGGGGGAGAGGGAGGTGACAGCTGCCAATCTCAATCTCTCTCTCTCTCTCTCTCTCTCTCTCTCTCTCTCTCTCTCTCTTTCTCTGTCAGACTGGTCTTTGTCTCTCTTTTCTCTTTTCACACCCCACACCCCCATCTCCTCCCACATACCTTCAATGTAAAAGATATCTCCAAAGGCTGCTGAAAGGGCTGACCCTCAAACGTGTGTGTCCACTGGAGTGGAACAGGCGTGGACAAGGGAGAAAGCGGACAAATGGCATAATCATGTTTTGGCCACAATGGGCTGGCCCGGAAAACGGGCGTAAAGGCAGCGGGCATTGCTTCTGGAATGGAACGTAGGGTGCCCGACCCCCCCTCCCCTGCCCCTCCCACCGCAACCACCCTCACTGCTCGTTTACCTGATCGATCGTCCCAATCACAGCAGCTGCCCATGCTGCAGGTCTCGATCTGCTGATGCTTCACATGCTGGCCGGCGGGTCGGGGTCGGTCGTTAGCGGAAAGAGAGGTCGGGGCGACAGCCGCTTGCTGACTTCACTCCCACTTTTGGTGGAAACGCGAGCCTTTCAGGCACTGATAACGAGAGGTGACAAATGAGGACGGGCGTTATATGCATGGAGCATTCATCTTGACAGGGAATTTGTCTGGTTCGGTTTTTGAAAGTAACGTTTCTGCTGTCACACTTTCCTTGAGTTGCTGTATTTAACCCTGATCTTCAGACAAGGCAGCACTGGGACTATTTTAATTCTTACAATTGTTTGTCACCACCCACCTGACTTATTTGGCGAAGGGTGACTGACGTGCTCACTGCTTTTGAAAGGACAAATATTCTCAAAAGTAAAGATTTATCGGGAACAAATGCTCCGTACTTCGCATCATTTCAGATTGCATAATCGATCTTGATCATGACTTTGGTTCAATGTCTTAAGATTGAAACAACTTTGAGCCACGAGGTCCGAGTTGGTATTAAGTAGCATAGCACACCCTCGTATTTTTGTGCTTCTGACTGCTGGTAACCGTACATCCAAACCCGTAGCGGACCTGTTTAGTTTGGGATTGACCGTGTCTGTTGGCTTCACCCCGTCCCCTGCTTTCTCTCTCTCTCTCTCTCTCTCTCTCTCTCTCTCTCTCTCTCTGTCTCTCTCTCTGTGCATGTGCGCGCGCGCGCGCGCGCGCGCGTGTGTGTGTGTGTGTGTGTGTGCGTGCACGCGTTTTCCTGTAAATGTAGTTTGAAGAAAATTCACGTTAGGCCAAGAATAAAGTAGTGAGAGTGAACTTTAGAAAACAGTTGGGTTTTTTTTTATACTCCGCTCTGAAAAAAGGTCTTATTGCTAGGATAATATCTTACATTTGCTAGTGTTTATCGCCATTAATTTCCTTTGTCCTTGTGACGGCATATATTATTGGCTCTCGGAGACCAGTGACGGAATCTCTTGCTGTCAGTGATTGGCGCAAATTGCCTCGCGATTGGCGCAAATTACCTCGTTACCTGACTTGCACTTCAGCGCGACAAGATTGATTTTCTGGCCTTGCCCCTCCTGTCGGCTCGTTTTTTTTGTTTTTGTTTTTTTGTCTCAGATGCATTTGGCTTCCTTGAGTTCTCTTTATTTCTGCTTCTTCTGCCCACTCACTCATAGGCATTGTTTTGTGTTGCTTCGCATATTGACACGCACGATGCTGTGTTGTGTCGCTCAGAGCTGTGTTGTGCTGGACTGTGCTACACTATACTGTGTTGCATCGCGTTTTTTTGCTTCACTGCATCAGTTAACGGAAGGGGTGTATTATTCTTGTGTGTCTTATAATTTCGTCATTCTCCCCCCCACCCCCCTCCCTCCTCTCTCTCTCTCTCTCTCTCTCTCTCTGGTATTGTACGGATGGCAATGTTTCGTTGTTGCTTTTTCTTGGGCTTTATCAGCCAACTGTAACTTCTTCAACATTTGTTGACCCTGTTATGGGTGCCTTCGGCATTCCTTTCCTTAAAACCCCCTCCACCAACCCCATTTCTGTCAGTCTTTTTTTTTTTTTTTTTTCTTTTTCTTTTTTTTTTTTACGTCTCCCCATCACGCTTTCCCCTTCCATTCGATCTACAACGTGTCAGGAAAACTGCCAGACAGGACCGAGATGCGTGCCCACTGTAGTGGAACGGGTGGGGACAAGGTGGAAAGCGGGCAGATGGCATGATGGTGTCACGGCCACAGTGGGCCCAGAACACGGCATGAAATGGAAAGTGGCCAAAAGGCATTATGGTTCCATGGCCACAATGGGCCCAGAACACTGTGTGAAATGGAGAGCGGCCAAATGGCATATGGTGTCATGGCCACAGTCAACCCAGAACATGGTGTAAAATGGGAAGTGGCCAAATTAATGGTGTTGGACTGAGATGCGTACCCACTGTAGTGGAACGGGTGGGGACAAGGTGGAAAGCGGGCAGATGGCATGATGGTGTCACGGCCACAGTGGGCCCAGAACACGGCATGAAATGGAAAGTGGCCAAATGGCATTATCATTCCATGACCATAATGGGCCCAGAACTCAAGAGTGAAATGGAAAGTGGCCAAGAGGCATTATGGTTCCATGGCCACAGTGGGCCCCTAACATTGTGTGAAATGGATAGCGACCAAATGGCATTATCGTTCGTGAAATGATAGGACCAAATGGCATATGTCCATGGCCACAAGTAGCCAGCCACAATGTTCCCAAATGGTAAGCGGCCAAAAGGCATTATCGTTCCATGGCCACAATGGACCCAGAACACTGTGTGAAATGGAAAGCGGCCAATGGCATTGCGGTTCCATGGCTACAGTGGACCCAGAACACTGTGTGAAATGGAAAGTGGCCAAAGGCATTTGTTCATGGCCACAATGCCCCAGAACATGGTTGAAATGGAAAGTGGCCAAAGGCTATTAGATGCAAAATGGCCCAGACCACTGTGTGAAATGGAAAGTGGCCAGAAGGCATTATGGTTCCATGGCCACAATGGGCCCAGAACACTGTGTGAAATGGAGAGCGGCCAAATGGCATTATCATTCCATGGCCACAGTGGACCAGCCCAGAAAACAGTGTGAAGTGAAAGGCTCACTTCTTCACCCAGCAGGTCCGGCTTGCAGGGAATGGAACGTGGGTGGGGTCGCAACAGGGTCCCGCAACTGGTTGCCTGAACGATCATCCAACACACACATTGTGCTTTCCTTGTGCTGTCGTTGGTGCACTTCCTGTGCTAGCGGGCAGTGGTTCGTAGAAGTGAAGATCACTTCTGCCACTATGAGAAGCACAGGAATGGAACCATGTAGTTTACACGTCCACCCACTCCATACCCTTCTCTGACCCAATGTCTCACTCATCACCACCGTTCCCGTTCCGTTCCATCCAGAACACGTTCAGGATGGCTGCTAAAAGTCCGGCCTGGGGGCGTGTCCTGTGGAGTGGAACGAGTGTGACGGGGCCAGGGGAGAAAGCGGCCAAATGGCAGAATCATGTCGCGGCCACAAGTGGGCTGGCCAGGAAAATGGCGTGAAAGGAAGGGGCGCGCTTTTTTCACCCGCCGGCCTTTCTGGCGAAAGGAATGAAAGGTCCCACGCTCGTTACCTGATCGATCGTCCCAATCACAGTAGCCATTCTTTTCTCCCTGTGCTGCAGGTCTCGATCTGCTGGTGCTTCACGTGCTGGCCGGCAGGTCGGGCTTTGTCGCTGACAGGAAGAGAGAGGTCGCGCATTTCACACGCCTCGCCTTTGGCGGGAACTGTGCGCTTTACACGTCCGAGTACAAGAGGACGGTTCGGCCAACAGCACAGAAAGAGAGCCGTATTATCAATGGTTTCTTCACTGCAGTGGGTATTCATTTACAGCTTAGCTTTTTGTGAAGGACTCTGACTCTCAAACTAGGAGCCAAGATTGCACGGGCACCCAGTGCTGCAGCCTTGGGGACCAGTTGGCCTTTGGGAACCATTCCAGCGCTGACTGTCCTAAACCTCCCTTGGCCGAGAGAGTGGGGATGCAATCTGGGCAAGACATGCTCCACTGTAATCAAATTCTGGCCCAGATAGTTGGACAGCTGTTGCTTCCACTGGTGTTCTGTTGGTCATCGTCGATCACGACCATCATATTATCATACTGTACTTTTATGAGCGGGATTCTGTGAATGGAAACTGAGGACGGGCATTTTAAGCACACTTTCACCTTGATGGTGTGTGTGGGGAGGGGGGAGTTCGCTTCTGTCTTTATCAAAAGTTGCTGCCACACTTTGAATAAGTAAGCTTTTGTGCCTGATCTTGAACCAAGGCGGCAAGGTAACAGAGCGATATTCTTTGGTGCATGTGACATAGTTTTGCATCGCAAATGCCGCCTTGTCTTCTTTTTTTCTGGTCCTCAGCAGGTTCGAACCCGAGCCCCCACGGTGGTCGCCACTTCAGGACTGAGTCACCTTTTTCTGGCTGAGCCATCTTACGCCTAGTTTGAGTAGGAAAATTTAATCCTTACGAAGTTTACTTTCATTCCTCCTCGACCAGATCTAGCTGGAACTCTTTTCTGCTGATTCTGCCATTGCCTTGAGAGCCCATGTCCTCTCTCTGCCAGAAATCGACAGCTGTAGGCAGATGCGCCCACAAACCCTCTTGCACCAATCTCTATGGCGAGGACTTTGGCTTGGAAGCCAGATTCGCTCAGGCTGCTGGCTAGACTAGCATACTTCGCGGTCTTGTAGATGTGGGCTTCTTCCATTCTGCTTTCGTATGGCACAGTGAGCTCAATCAGAATCGCTTGTTTCGTTGCTTGGAGTGGAGTACTATGTCAGGTCTCATGCCGCTCTTGCTGATGGTTTCCGGGTGTTTCTTCCTCTCTGGTAGGTCAGCTGTGTATTCCCAGTCTTCGGCACCATCCAGCAGCCCACGTTTCCATGGAAACTTTGGATGCTGTTCCTGGCCAGACTTTATTGTCTTCTGCCGAGCGGAACTCTACTGCACCACGTGTGCAATTTCTTGTAGCACTTTTTGTGCCTCCATGTGTGCCTTCCTTGGCTCAACGCCGCTTTGCATGAGCTGAGGACATGTTCCACTGTTTGCCATGGCAGAGTGGGCACGCAGGGTCATCTGCTTTCCCCCATTTCACCAAGTTTGTATTCGAGGGAAAGAGGTCGTACACAGATCTTAGGATGAAGTTGATCCTCAGAGGAGCCATGTTCCACATGTTGCTCCAGCTGAGGCACCTTTGGAGTGCATTTTCCCATGTTGTCCACTGCCCCTGCTGGCCTTGCCTTCTGGACTTTTTTTTATCATCCTCTTCCTTCTTGATCTCCTGTATGATCATGTCTCTTTGCTTTCCCCCTTGCCTTGGACCACCATTCCATCTTTGTCGATCCCAGGCCTTGTCTGTTGGTTTGGGTGTGTCCTATAAGGGTATAATGAAGCGGATATGGAGAAAGTGGCCTGTTTGTATTATGCTGTGTGTGTGTGTGTGTGTGTGTGTGTGTGTGTGTGTGTGTGTGTGTGAGGTTGTCTGTCCCTCGTCCTGTCTGCCTGCAGGATCAGTGCCGTTCAGTCCTTGGCTTCTCTCCTGTGCAAAAGAAACGCCAGTTTGCAGGGCTGGCACATGTACACACTCGCAGTCTCTCCCTCTCTTTCTCTGTCTCTTTCCTATGCGCGCACATGCATTTACATCACTCAAAAACATCTCTCTCTCTCTCTCTCTCTCTCTCTCTCTCTCTCAGACACACACACACTTACACACACACACACACACACACACACACACACACATACATACACACACGCGCGCGCGCGCGCGCGCGCTCACTCTGAGTAAGATGGCTTTTATTCAACCTAAAAGTCTAAGGGGGCGGAGAGTGTTGCGGCATATATTGTCACCGTGCATGCTTTTTCGCCGGCGACATATGTACCTACCCTCACGGCATCCACACATACCGGAACGGAGACGGGAGGTGTGTGTGGAGAGGGTACGTTGGTCGATACAGTAGTGGTAATTGTGATCATGTGCACTGCAATCAGCAGATAGGATTACGCTCACAGCAGTGAGGGTTCCGTTGATTACAAGCGGAGGAGTCAGAAAATGGGCTTCACTAATTGAAACTGATGTTGTTGCCGCCTGTTACATAACGTTATGACCTGTCTTGTTCATTTGTCTGTTGTAGTTGTCGACAGAACAGGGACAGCATAAGGGTTGTTTATTTTTGTTTTCTGCTAGCTGTCTTTTCTTATTATTTTTGTGATTTGTTGTGTTGAAGGGCTGTTGTTATTGTCTGTTGTTTGAGTTGATTAAAACACAGATTGTGTGTGCGTGTGTGTGTGTGTGTGTGTTTGTGAGGGGTGTGGGAGCGCGTTCGTCTGTTCGTGCGTGCGTGTGTGCGTGCGTGTTCGTTCTTTAATTTAACGTCTGTTGACTGACAGCGATATTAGACTAGTCGACGTGTGTGTGTGTGTGTGTGTGTGCTTGCGTGTGTGTGTGCATGTGCGCGTAGGCGTATGTGAGCGTAGGTACGCGAATACATTGTTTATGTGTGAACAATCTTGTTTGACAAGCAAAAATAAACTTGAAAAAGAAGATGAAGAGGAGGCGTGAGAGGGGAAATTATACTACGTGGTTAAACCAGCGGGGCTTCAAAGTGTGTGTGTGTGTGTGTGTGTGTGTGTGTGTGTGTGTGTGTGTGTGTGTGCCAAAGAGATCGAAAGAATAAGAGACGGTTGCGATTTGTGGATGGCGTTTCGCAGATATCCCGCTGCGTGAATGTGTTAGTACTGTGCTACGTCTGTATTATGCAATGTACGTGTTTAAATATGTGCAGTATGAGTGTGAGTTGTGTGAGTGTGCGCGCTGTCGCTTTGCGTGACTTGTCTATGGCACGGATGTGTTTGAGAGGAGAGAGAAGAGGTCCGCGTGCCTTTAAATCCCAGTAAAGAACAGCATTATCATAGGCAGACTTCACGACCACCCAGGATGAAGCTGTTCAAACACACACACAGAGATATATACACACGCACACACACACACACGCGCACGCACGCACACGCACGCACGCACACACACACACACACACACACACACACACACACACACACACACACACACACACACACACACACACACACACACACACACGCACACACACACACACACACACACACAATTTCCATTACATGTGTAGTTTCCAGTTGCCGTCGGGACATGGGGCTCGGGGACTGGGGTTGAACCCATAATGTACTGTACACACCTTTCACGTTCTTCATCATCTCTTCACTGTGGGAAGAGTCTTTGGGGGCGCCGAAGAGAAAGAACTCTTCACCGGGGGTAGGCTGCATGAGCGAACTTAGCAGCGTTGAGTTTGCTCAGAGTTAAGAATGCTCCGAACTCCGAGGTAAACTCCATATACTCAGGAACATCCTTAACTCAAAGCAAACTTAGCGCTTCAAAGATCGCCTCATGCAACCCAGTGGGTCCTCCAGGTCTGTGGATTGTGTGCCAGAGCCTGCTGTGTTAGGTTCCTGGCTTAATCAGCAGAGCCTGTGGTAAAAAGAAGAACATATAATGTGGCCGTACTGTGACGGTTCACATCTTTGTCGCTGTACCGCTATCAGTGTCCGTGGTGGTGTTTTCTGGTTGACAGCGGAGAGGTAATTAGTTTGTCGGAGCAGGTTCCCTGTCATCTTCTCTGTCTCTGTCTGTCTGCCTGTCTCTGTCACACACACACGCACACACACACACACTCTCTCTCTCTCTCTCTCTCTCTCTCTCTCTCTCTCTCTCTCTCTCTCTCTCTCTCTCTCTCTCTTGCACGTATTCCAGTGAAGAAAATGAGGCTTTGTTGTTGTTGGTTTTGTGTGTTTTGTTGTAGTTTTTTTGTGGGGGGTGGGCGGGGTATGTGTGTGTAGGGGTGGGGGGGTTGTTGAGGTCACACACACACACACACACACACACACACACACCGGTAATAACCGGACACTCCTGACGACAAGCAGAGTCCGTGTTGTCCACTTTATGTCCCGCAAAGGTGTGTGCTGCCCAGAACTGTGGCCAAGGTCAACTGACGCAGCTTGGATACAGTACAGTTTCAGTTTCAGTTTAGGTAGGTCAAGGAGGCGTCACTGCGTTCGGACAAATCCATATACGTTACACCACATCTGCCAAGCAGATGCCTGACCAGCAGCGTAACCCAACGCGCTTAGTCAGGCCTTGAGGAAAAAAAAAAGAAAAAAAAAATATATATATATAAAAGCTTACATAAATAAAATTAAAAAAAAATTTTTTTAAACAAACAAAAAAAACATACAGTACAGATTACGAAGCGTCAACGACAAACGACAGGTTTATGGTCATGGTCTGACTGCGTTGTTCACTGACGTTCTTTTTTACAACGATAATTATGTACAAGGATGTAGTTCGCCAAGCGAGACACGCCAGACAGGAAACGTGAGATAGTGTCACTGCGGAAAAAGCTATGCAGTTGACTTGCGTCTTGTGTGTGTGTGTGCGTGTGTGTGTGTGTGTGTGTGTGTGTGCAGATAATGATTAATCTCGACATTCTGTGTCACGACTATGTATATAGGCACCGGAGCGACACCCGTGTTTTTTGGATGACCAGAATTAATGTGTGCTCGAAGCGATGTACTGTATGACTAATCTTGGATGTTCCTTGCTACAGATTTGTCTCCGATACTGCATCAGCGTGGCGGACTAAGACGGGGTGGGGTTGAGGTGAAGGGAGAGTGGCCAGGAGTGTGTGGAGGGGGAGGGGGGTAGAAGGGTACCGATTTAGAACGCTTGTTCATTTCGCGCGAGAGCGTTTATGCGTAAATGGTTGGTTTTGGTTTAAATAATCAGCAATTGTTTAAAAGTACGCATGAATACAATGCAAACAAAAACAAAAGAGCATCAACAAGCTTAAATTTTATAGTGCTCACACGTACGTTGCGCTTTAATTTTGGTTGTTTTGCAGAACTTGGAGTAGATGCCACGTTTCTGCGGATGTCTGTATGTCTGAAGTTTTTCAAGGGGTACCAAACCTCTGAGTTTGTCTCTTCAGAGAAAAGTGTTTGAACAGCTGGAGACTGTCTGGCTAGAGCAAACAATTAAGTACGTCTGGAGAAATCTGATAGCCCTCACACACTGCTCATTAACAACGCGGTGTGTGTGTGGTGTGTGTGTGTGTGTGTGTGTGTGTGTGTGTGCATGCGCGTGCGATATTCACAATAGGGGTATTCGTAAATATTCATTGATGTAGCCTGTATGCAAGCTGAGATTGAAGGGAGTAAAAAGAATGGCAGGTCCGCTCCTGTTTTTCAAGTGCGCGTGCAGTAGAACCTGTAACACTTCGTCACCTCTCAGACCAGCTGTGACTTCAACACAGTTTGGGAAATGTGAACCAAACGATGTTTCTCACCCTCAACGAGAACACACAGACCTGTCGTGTCCCATATGTTTTACTCTGGCCAGGGAACGCACGTCATAATGTGTAGCACAGATTGTCACTCAGATTACAGATTTAAAAAAAATAAAGAGAGAGAGATAGAGAGAGAAAATCACCGCATGTCTGGTAAGTCTAAATGTGCACCAAGCACTTGGTTTCATAACGGAAGCGTCGCGATGTAGCGTTCAACTCGCACTGTGTGACGTGGGATTAATTTAAAAGCTGGACTGTACTACATAACACATAACATGACAGACATTAAAGTCCTTGGCGGAAGGATGATTTGGCGTACTTGTGTGTCATGGTCAATTTTATGAACCTCAACTCGGAGACAGAAAAAAAAATGAAAAGTTTTTTAAACGGTGGCGAACCTTCAAGGATTTTTATGGTGGTCCCCTTACATTTAGTGCCCTGGATAAACTTGGATGACTATTATAATTTTGGAAATAGTGTGGACAGGCGATGCGTGTTATGGAACTGCCACTTACGCTTTGAGACTATGACCCAGAAGTGTGCTGAAGGCGGCTGTACTGATAGTGTTTATACGTTCACGTGGCCTTCAGTGTAAATACGCATATGGAAGAGTGTGTGGAGAGTGGTTCGTGTGATGCATGACAGGGTACAGAGAGTGGTTCGTGTCACGTCATACAGGGTGTTGAGAGCGGTTCGTATTACGTCACACAGGTGTGGAGAGTGGTTCATATTACGTCGCACAGGTGTGGAGAGTGGTTCATATTACGTCGTACAGGTGTGGAGAGTGGTTCGTGTGACGTCACACAGGTGTGGAGAGTGGTTCGTGTCAAGTCATACATGGCGAAGAGAGTGGTTCGTATGACGTCACACAGGTGTGGAGATTGGTTCATATTACATCGCACAGGTGTGGAGAGTGGTTCATATTACGTCACACAGGTGTGGAGAGTGGTTGGTGTGACGTCACACAGGTGTGGAGAGTGGTTCATATTACGTCGCACAGGTGTGGAGAGTGGTTGGTGTGACGTCACACAGGTGTGGAGAGTGGTTTGTGTGACGTCACACAGGTGTGGAGAGTGGTAAGGTGTGGTCACTTTGTGTCGTAGACTGCAGTGTGACATCACTGGTGGAAGAGTGTCAAGGTTTAGTGCCTGTGGTGTTCTCTTTGTTGTTAGCTCTGTGGTGCAGATAGTCAGTCTTTGCGTTTGATTTCAGATACTCAGCAAAAGTAACTGATAATTCTCACATATTTTTTCGTCATTTTTTAAGGTGCAGGTAGATATGCAACTAGTGTGGGTGTGTGTGACGTGTGTGAGTGCGTGTGTGACGTGTGTGGGTGGGTATGTGTGTGTGTGGCATTGGTGTCGATGGGTGCATTACTGGTGCGTGCGTGCGTGCGTGTGTGTATGTGTGTTTGTTTGTGTGTGTGTGTGACTTTTGTTGATGTGTGGCTCACGGGTGTGGGTATGAGTGTGACTGGTGTGTGTGTGTGGATGGATGGGTGTGTGACTGAAGTGGGTGTATTGTGACTGGTGTGGCGTGTGTGTGTGTGTGTGCGCGCGCGTGGATGGATGGGTGTGTGAATGTGATCCTGCCCCGCCCCCTCCTCCCCCTCCCCCCCCCTCCCCCAACCATCCCCCGGAAATTGATGGTTCTGGTTTAATTTCGCATATTGTGGATACTGGCTTGTGGATTTGGTAAGTTAAGCTTCTGAAGTGTTTTGATTCCAAGTGAAGATTTCGGGTTGTTCTTGTTGCCAGTCGCTTCAGTTTTCAGCAGACGTTGGCGAAATATTATACAAGGACACTGGGAAGAGCTGAGGAGGGAGAGGAAATGATGAAAGGAAATTTGATGGAACGATAACATTCGTACATCATATTTCGCGCATATGTAAATGTTGACG
Organism: Babylonia areolata; assembly: GCF_041734735.1. Classification (NCBI taxonomy): domain Eukaryota; kingdom Metazoa; phylum Mollusca; class Gastropoda; order Neogastropoda; family Buccinidae; genus Babylonia; species Babylonia areolata. Next base: position 43,621,099 of record NC_134882.1, read on the forward strand.
TGGGAGTTTTCCTGTGAGACATCATCGAGACAGTAGGATTTTCATATGTATATTTCATTGCCATGAGGAAGTTTCAGTGCGAAAAAAAATATCACAGAACAGTATTCCCGCTGCCATGATAGTAGTGATAAGGAAAACACTTTCCCATGATTGCCAGTGTACTTACTGTCTTTGTTTTATTTTCTGTTTACTGTATTGTGATTTAGACGAGCGAATTCGTTCATTCATTTCAATACACGCTAAAAAAAAAAAAAAAAGGGGGGGGGGGGAATGGATGAGGGGAGATGGTAACCAAACAGAAGTGTTACAAGCAGTTTCGTTGTTCCATACAAAGACTTTCAAACTAAAGCTCTTTCTCCAGTTTGGTTCTTCCTCGCTTTATCCCTTTACCTGAACATTTTTTTGTCTTTTGTTGTTGTTGTTGTTGTCTTTTTTCTGTCTTTTTTGCGCTCTGTTGTGTTTAGTCGAGGCGTTTTGGGGATACCGGCTGTCTCATTATATGTTTGTACATTTCTTAAGCCGGCGTAAGAGACGATCTGTAGCCAAAGGTTATTAATGTGTATGTAGTGAAACCCGACTGAATGACAGTAAAAAGAATGGTGAGCACCTAAAGGCAGCTGTCAGTCGGATCTATCGAGGTTGGCAGCCATTTGTGCGAATGGGTGTGGTTTGTAATGCGCTAAGAGTTTGGTCTCTGCCCCCCACCCCCAAGATAGGCAGTATTTAAGTACATATTAGTATCCATGATAATAATAATAACAATGGTAATAATTATTGAACGTGGGCATGAAGAGCAGACCAAGGTGGGTTGACAGGGGAGACAGAGCGAGTCACTGGGTGTGCACAGACGTTGTTTCAATAAGACTGTGAAAGCCCATGTAATTAGACTATTGTAATGACATTAAATGTATGTGCAGCTCACATGTAAACAGCGGTAGGAGTTTGCTGTAATGTTTGGAACTTAAAGGCCTCGCTCACCTCTTAAAATATGACAAACATGTGTCACCTGTTGAAAAAAAAAAACCCTCTGTCTGTCTGTCTAGAAGAAGATGTCTGAGTTGACCCCACGTATAAGTCCGTGGTTGACATTAATTTGTCCGCGCGGATGGACGCATCGGTCACGTCCATAATTTGCGTACGTGTGTGTGCGTGTGCGGGCAGAGTTGAAGCCAGGACTTCACACGGCAGTGACGTCCCCTTTTGGAACTTGCACACCGGAGTGGCTCTGTCATCAGCACGGGCTTATATAAGTCCGTGGTCGTCTGGGACTTCTGATATAACTTTTTTTTTTAACTCACTCCATACGAACGGCGAAAGAGACGACGTTAACAGCGTTTCACCCCAATTACCACCATCAAAATATTGCAAGTGGAAGGCTCTTATACTGAAGAGGTGTTTGTTGACAAAGAATACCACAATTCTGACGACGGAAGCTAAAGGTTAGGTCATTCAGACACCCACTGGACATCCGAGGGGTCTGTGTAGAGGAGAAGAGAGGACTGGCCGTACTGAGTGAGTTAAACTAAAGCCATATCGCATGTAAAACATTTTTAAATGACAAATCATCATTTAACCCTTTTAACTCTCCTTTTAACGCTAGTCCTCAAACACGCTGTGCGTGGTAGGACAAATAAGCCCCCATGACGGACTTCAGATGTAAGGATAAGACGACGCCACATGGTGTCTCTATTTCCTTAGATCTGTCTCTGTCTCTGTCTCTCTCTGTCTCTCTCTCTCTCGCTCTCGCTCTCTCTCTCTTGCTGGATGGGGCTGGGGGGCGGAGGGGGGGGGTTAAATCTGACTTGTTACAATGTAAGCGTGCTTCTGGCGTCTGTGCTTGAGTTGGCGCATGCTGTGTCAAATAATGGGGATGCGAATGAGCTCTGTGTGTGTGTGTGTGTGTGTGTGTGTGTGTGTAACGGACAGAGATGCACGCACGCCAAATCATTGCTTGGATGTGTGGCGTGTAGTGAAGTGTATAAACCCTTGAATCAATAGCTGTAACTTAACTAAGCTTGCCTTTGCATTTATGGGTGTTCCTTTAAGAACAAATTTAAGTGCTATTTTCTTTTCTTTTTTTTTTGGGGGGGGGGGGGGGGGGGGGGGGGGATTACTGCAAAATAAACTTGTCATGCCCAGAAGAAACATTTCCAAATACACAACAATGTCACATAAAAGTTGAAAAAACACAAATGTCTTTTTACTCCAAAAGTATAACTGGGCAACATTTGCAAATCTAATCATCTTACGTACAGCTAAAATGACTTTTTTTTTGCCTCCTTTGAGCATATACAAAAATTAAAAGCCGATTTTGGAGACAAATATTTTTTAGGAACATATCTATTTCGTAACTGATCATAATTGGGACATTCCATTATAAAATGAAACTCATCACCAATCACAGACATGTTACAAAACTTACAAAGCCGTAACTCTCGTGGTATGCCTTTGTGTCTCCCTGTTTCTATTTCCAGCTTATGATTACTACTTCGAAATCTGAAGAAGCTGATAACGTAATTATCAGGCATTTGACTTATATATTTTTCTCTACCAAATCCACTTTTGAAATTTCGATAAAACAAACATTTACTACTTGCCTCTAGAGTATGTCTCCATAGATTTTGAAAACTATCTCTCAATGCAATGTTGACATTCTTGCAGAAAGATTCCCTTTCCAAGAAGAATTGAGTATCCCAAACACAGTCATACCCTGCTTCTATTAAAATTTGTCTGATACAACTCATCCATTTTGAAGAATAAATACCATTTCGATAAATAAACGCACCATAGATGGTTGATTTTTCTTCTTTTTTCTTCTTTCGTTTTTCCTCTTCTTTGTTTCTTTTTTTTTCTGTCAATAAGAAATAATTCTTTTTGATCGAGAAAATGCAGGTAGAATGCAAAATGGTTTAGCAGTGATTCATTTCTCTCTGCATGAAGGAATAATTGACCAGAAAGATCGGTTACCATAACTGTGTTATTATGCGTGTCATTTCTTCTCCACCTGTCGGTTTTTGTCTGTCTTGAAACTTGTATTGCATTGTATTACTCTTTTTTGTCACAACAGATTTCTCTGTGTGAAATTCGGGCTGCTCTGCCCAGGGAGAGTGCGTCGCTACACCGAGAGCGCCATCTCTTCCACCCCCTCCGTCCTGCCTGCAGTTTTATTTGTTTTCATATCGAAGTGGATTTTTCAACAGAATTATCCTTTTATTGCCATGGGTTCTTTTACGTGCGCTAAGTGCATGCTGCACTCGGCTTATTGCCTTATCCGAATGACTAGCGTCCAGACCACTACTCAAGATGGGGAGAAATTACTGGCGACTATGGGATTCGAACCAGTGCGCTCAGATTCTCTCGCTACCTTGGCGGATGCGTTACCTCTTGGCCACCACTCCACGTCTGATGACATGATGTCGGTCACCACCACGCTAAAGGTCACAGTCAAGTCACAGCAGGAGACATGCTTTATGTAACTTGATCTTCGTTTGGGATTTTTTTTTTTTTTTTTTTTTTTTCAATCCTGCTTTCCTACCAAATGTCAGACCCCAGTGTGTAGCAGTCGATACAGTGTCTACAGAGAACAACGGTCCGTCGATACATAATATAGAGACGGGGCTTACGACACAGTCTCTGGTCGTTCCCTACTTGGTTGCTACCTGTGGTTACCTGATGCTTTCGTCAAGTCAGAACTGCGGCCTGTTGCTATGAGGGCTGCTGCTACGTATACGTGTGTGTGTGTGTGTGTGTGTGTGTGTGTGTGTGTGTTGAGGAATGGGCGACGATGGTCCAGTTGCTCTGTACGTGGCTGTGGTCAGCTGCCACACCACACTGCTGTTTCCTGTGTCTGTGTTTTCAACAAACATGATTATTCAGAGAAACACCAACGCCGCTATATACAACCGATGCCGTGTCCGTGTGTGTCCTTTATATAGATTTTGAGCTGGAAAAGTGCCAGTGCTTTGTTGTTATTTTCCGAAGAGCTCAGCTCTGGTTTGTTTAGAACTATGCGTGTTAGAGTTCATGAGAGTGAGTGAGGGGGTGATGGTGAGTTTTAACGACCTATTGGCGACCTGCCCTTACAGGTCAAGTTGTTCGTGGCTGTGGTCTTTCTCCGTGCAGGGTGGTGTGGTCGAGGCGTTGGTCCTGAATGCTGTTGATAGTGTTTGAGAGATAGATGGATTACTCGACAAGTTTATTTGTTGGTGTCTCCTCTCTTAATATTGTTATTTATTTATTTATTTATCTTTTTTTCTTCTTTCATTATTTTTTTTTAATTCTTTTTTTTTTCTTCTTTCTTTCTTTTTTTTTCTTTAATAGAGATCTGTTTATTTCTTCTCAAATTAGTTCAGTCTCTCAGAGGCATGGGAGAACGCTGTTGTTGATTCCCTTAACCGAGTATGTGTACAGGGTCAGTTTTAAGCCACGAGGATTTAGGGGAATGATATGCTTTAGAGTATTATTTGGCTTTAAGAGAAAGAGAGAAAGTGCTTTTTTACGAAAGGATTCTCTCTCTCTCTCTCTCTCTCTCTCTCTCTCTCTATCTATCTATCTATCTATCTATCACACAGACACGCACGCACACACACACACACACACACACACACACACACACACACACACACACACACACACACGCACGCACACCGCACCACACCACACCACACCACAAACTGTATAAATACTCACACACATCCCTCCCATCACATTCTTTACTTTCTCCAACAACCCACCACCCACCATCCTTGGCCCCCTTGTTTTTCCTCCATCTCCCTCCCTCTGTCTCCTGTTCATCATCTGTACGACAGCTTCATTATCGGATCAGTCCGCTCCTGGCACGGTGCCTTTCGGAACAGGAGACTTATTGGTGTTCTCGATGTCAACCTCTACAAGGTACTCTAGTTCTGATGATGTCAGTGTTCAGTGAGGAATGTGGCAGAATGGTTAACACGCTTACCTGCCAATAGAGTGTCTGTCCGTGAGAGTCTGGGTTCGAACCCCGGTCTTGCCCTCTCTCCTTTAACCTCTCAGCTTCCACACCTGTTGCTGAGGAGAAAGAGGGGGAAGAATTGTGTTAATGTCCTCTCGTACATACTGGTGACTGTAGATATTAAAATGTTGTGGGGTTTTTTTGCATCTGAATACTACCATTAAAAACCAAAAAAAAAAAAAAAAGGTATGAGTGGAAGAGGGAGACATACAGTGAGTTGTGAGAAACAGGGAAGATGGAGGATGGGAATCACAGATGATCAGGAAGAAGGTGGCAGAATGGTTAAGACGCTCAGCTGCCAATACAGAGAGTCCGTGAGGGTGTGGGTTTGAATCCCGCTCTTACCCTTTCTCCCAAATTTGACTGGAAAATCAAACTGAGCGTCTAGTCATTCGGATGAGACGATAAACTGAGGTCCCTTGTGAAGCACGCACTTGGCGCACTGAACAAGAACCCGTGGAAACGTTACTGTTGTCCTCTGGGCAAAAGTCTGTAGAAGAAATCAACTCTGGTAGGTACACATATACATTATGCATGCATTCAAGGCCTGACCAAAGCGCGTTGGGTTGTGGTGCTGGTCAGGTATCTGCCTGCAGCAGATGTGGTGTAGCGTGTATGAATTTGCCTGAACGCAGTGGCGCCTCCTGGAGAACCTGAAAGTGAAACGATGTCAGCTTTCATGCGTTAATCGCTCTGGTGGTGTCAGTGCACTGTTAGCAAAGTGAGAGCTCTATTAGCAGTGGTTTCTCCGTTGCAATTGGAAATCATTTAAAACTTAGTCTTTTGTGAAAGACGATGACTCTCAAACTAGGACGCAAAGTTGCACTGGCTTTTAGTGCTGCAGCCTTGGGGGTCAATTGGTCTTTGGGAACCATCCCGACGCAGACTGTCCTGAAAACCCTTGGCCGAGAGAGTGGGGTTGTAACGTGGGCAAAACACTTTCACTATTATCAGATTCTAGCCCAGTTAGTCGGGACAGCAGTTGCCTCCTCTGCTGTTATGATGGTCATAGTCGGACACGACTGACTGTCATACATTAGATCAGTGCAAGAGAGGTCCACTCTCCTCGCTGACCCACCATGCTGATCGCCTTGGGACGCATCACCTCAGGTGGATGCCGGCAGTGGACCCACCGCCTTGAGCAGAGAGGAGTGGGAATCCTGAGGCTGGCTGTGAGTCAGCTAGCCGCCATCTTAATTAAGGGAAGCGATCGCTCTGATGTAAAAAGAATCCACCTATTTTTATTGTCAATGAGGAGACCGCGTGTCGGTTGGCACTTGTTTTCCAGCGATCGCCTGTCACTGCCTCTCTGTCTGAGCCTCTCTACCTGAGCTGGCAATTCCGTTGTAGTTGAAAATTACCTTGGTTAATATGTCCATACAACTGGGAGAGAGGGAGGGGGGAGAGAGAGAGAGAGAGATGGTGGCAAGCGCGCGCGCGCACACACACACATACACGCGCACACACACACACACACACACACACACACACACACACACACACACACACACACACAGCGAGCTCGGTGGCTGGACCCGATTATCAATAACTTTATCCGGTCAATCGTTTGATCCCAGCCAAACTCTAGTATGGGGTTTCCAGGCCCCAACAGCCTGACACAGTTCCCTGGCTGTACTTATAAAACGTGGTGGGTTCTTGTCACTTGGACAAACCTACAAGATGGTTTTGTGTCTTCTTGTGTATTCAGCAGCTTTGTTAATTAAGACGAACTTCGTTCGCTCCTTCGTTTCATATCAGTGGGCGTTTGTGTTGAAAACAGACCGTGGGGGTGCAGGAGTGTGTGTGTGTGCGCGCGCGCGCGTGTGTGTATGTGTGCGTTCGTGTGTGTGTGTGTCTTAATGTGTATATGTCTGCGTGCGTGAATGAGACAAAATAACGTCCTCTCACGAAACTAACGAAAGCCATACATCTATATTTAAGCTAGCTGCTTATTCATGTTTTCACTTTCGTGACCCACATTGTAATCAAACTGCTTTTTTTTTTCTTCTTCTTCTTCTTTTTCTTTTGTCCCCGTCTCCCCTCTACATGGAAAAGATAACATAAAAAATGGGTCCCCCAAAAAAAGTTTAAAAAAAAAAAAAAATTTTAAGTTGTCACGTTCAGTTGTGTGAATGTCTATCAGTTGGTCGAGTTCCGGCTGAATAACCACTGCAGTTTCGTAATGTAAAGATTCAGCCACATTTGATCGTTTGGCTGCGAAATCGATTTCTTATGAAAAGGCCGGTGGATATAATTATTATGACAGTAAGCACGCTCACTCGCTACCTCCTCTTCTCTGTCTCTCCCCCTCCCTTCAAATCTGTCTCTCCTCCCCACCCTCTTCCTTCTCTGTTCCCTCCCCCTCTTTGTCTCAGTCTCATTCTGTTTCTCTGTCCCTTCCCTTCTCTCTCTTTGTCCCAGTTTCTCTCTCCCTCTCTCACAGCTCTCTCTCTCTCTCTCTCTCTCGCTTTGTGTTAGTGTGTGCCTGCCTCTCTCTCTCTCTCTTTCTCTTTCACCCCTCGATGTGGTCTCTCTCACATAAAAAAAAAGAAAAGAAAAAGGAAAAAAAACGTCACGTCAGCACCACAACTATCCACTGTGTTGACAGTGTACACCTGTAATTTTCTGTTCGCGCGCGCACACACACACACACACACACACACACACACACACACTGTGTAAGACTGTGTTTGTGGGGTAAGACCTGCCTGTGCCTGGGACGGACGGCCTCAGTGAGGGTGACAGTCCTCACTCCAGAAAAAAGGGGGAGGTGCCCCGCTAAAGGAAGTGTGTGTGTGTGTGTTCATGTACACAGGGGAGAGAGGTGTTTTGTGTGCTGTTGTAGTAGTGTTGTTGACGGTGACAACACAACAGTCTTGTCAGTGTCTGTGTGTGTGTGTGCGTCGTGTCTTCCTACTGGACAGCATGACTGTGCGGTTATGAAGCGGTAGTTCTGAAGAGTGGGCATCGAGGTTTTGTAACCATGTGCCGAGACTGTGAGATCTGTTTGTGTTTATGCCGGGGATACTGGACCTAGAAGGCGTGTTGAGCAAGTACAACGCTGGTGTGTGTGTGTGTGAATTTGAGAGGGCAGGAGGAGGGGGTGGGGGACGGGACAGTGGTTCAGTTTGGACGTAGGTGTCGTTGGTGGAGTGTGTGGAGCGGGAAGCTGCGTTTTTCATGCCACATACCCTTTTTTTTCCTTTTTTTCTTCTTCTTCTTTTTTTTTTTTTTTCCCGCGTCATGTTATACGAGTGAGGATTATTTCAACGAGTTACGAAGATTTCTTTCTTTCTTCTCCCCCCCCCCCACCCCCCTTTGAGAGGGGGCGGGGGGCGGGACAGTGGTTCAGTTTGGACGTTGGTGGAGTCTTGTCAGTGTATGTGTGTGTGTGTGCGTCGTGTCTTCCTACTGGATAACATGACTGTGCGGTTATGAAGCGGTAGTTCTGAAGAGTGGGCATCGAGGTTTTGTAACCATGTGCCGAGACTGTGAGATCTGATTGTGTCTATGCCGGGGATACTGGACCTAGAAGGCGTGTTGAGCAAGTACCACGCTGGTGTGTGTGTGTGTGTGAATTTGAGAGGGGAGGAGGGGGGTGGGGCGGGGCGGGACAGTGGTTCAGTTTGGACGTTGGTGGAGTGTGTGGAGCGGGAAGCTGTGTTTTTCATGCCACATACCCTGTTTTCTTTCTTTTTTTTCTTCTTCTTTTTTTTTTTTTTTTTTTTTTCCGCGTCATGTTATACGAGTGAGGATTATTTCAACGTGTTACGAAGATTTTTTTCTTCTTTTTTTCCCCCCTTTCTTTTTGTCTAGTTATAGAAGTGTTGTTATCGTTTCCGTATTTCGTCGGTATGAAGAACGACTGAGTGTTTGTTGGACAATCACTGCCTTTGAAACTGTAGGACACAAAGCTTTGATCACGTGAACGCAGGAGTGCTGTACTGTGAAGAATGTTAGGTGAAGAAGAAAAAAAAGATTGTAGTTTGGGAAAACTCGAGTCCTTTTTTTTTTCTCTCTCTCTCTCTGCAGGATTGTGTTGGTTCTCATTTTGTTGAGGAATGGAGGCGAAATGTGTTTCGGTGATCTGGAAGGGATTTTGTTGTTGTTGTTGTTAATTTGTAACGTTGTGTAACAATCGTCATTGGTGCTCTGTTCCTTCCTCTGTCTCCACCTCTCCCCAACGCCCCTGTGCACGTATGTTTGTGTGTGTGCGCGCGCGTGCTTGTGTGTATATCCCTCAGTCCCACCCTGCCTTCGTTTCTCATAACCTCCCTCACACGGGGGAATATTCCTTTGTTGGATCGTCAGAGAGAGAGAGAGAGGCCCAGACCGAAAAGTGGCGTTCACTGATAACAATGAAAACAAAAACAAGAAAACGGAAGTGATCTGACTTGTCACTGTCACGTCTCCATGAACATACACTAACTGCGTAACACAAAACTTTCAAGTCAGTATACTGCACCAGCTGTCAACACGAACATGGTATCAATATCATTGAGGGGAAAGGTAATAAACATTTATTGGCCTGCTTTCATCCTACCCTCAAAAAGAATCAGTCTATATAGGGAATACAATAAAAAAAAGAAAAATGAAGAGGAAGAAAGTTGATATATACATATCGCATGACAACAGCAACAACAATGATAAAAACGAAAAAGAACAAAACAGAGAGAGAGAGAGAGAGAGTGTGTGTGTGTGTTCACTGACAAAGAATGAAAACAAAAACAAGAAGACGGAAGAGATCTCGTATTGCCATGTCACTGTGTCATGTCTATGAACGCACATTCCACTGCGCAATAGAAAGATAAAGTCAGCAGGCCTGTACACCACGGGCTGTCAACACGATCACAGTATCAATATCACAGACATTGAAGTCTGTTCCTGTTTTATATAAACTGGTTCAGCCTCACATGACCGTGTGCGGGTTTCGCTGCGTGTTGACACTGTCACGTCTGGAGACATACTACTCACCCCCTCTCCCCCCAAAAAGTAAGGACATAGGGGAAATGAGGGAGAGGTATAGTTGGGGGACAGGTAGTTGGGGGTGGGAGAGTAGGGCAGGGGGCGGTGGTGGTAGCTCTTTGTTGAGCCTTCTCCCTCTACTCTCATCCCACCCCCCCCCCCCACCCTTCCCACCCCAATCCACCTCCTCATAGTCCGGCGTTATTGCATACTTACGTTTTGCCTGGAAAAGGAAAAGGAAGCCCTAGTTTTCTGTCATCTTTTGTCCCCCCCCCCCCCCCCCCAGGAAAAGAAACGTGAGTGATATGGGTGACCTTTTTTTCACTGGGTGCAGGACTGTGCTTGTTGTGTAAGCTTTGGTAACACTGGGTTATTGGGCCTCTTCCTGCCCCAGTCCTTGTCTCGGTTTGTCCATCTGTTTCTGTTTCCGTGTCTGGGTGTCCGATTCTCTTTCTCTATATCTCCGTGCTTATGTATCTCGCTGTATCCCCCCTGTCTCTCTGTGTCTGTCTGTCTGTCTGTCTGTCTCTCTCTCTCTCTCTCTCTCTCTCTCTCTCTCTCTCACACACACACACACACACACACACACACACACACACACACACACACACACAAGTTGAGATTGGTGGGGACAGTTCAAGGCACCCGATGGCCTGTACTACCTCCTGCTAGGTTTATGTACTGTGTCTTCTCACCGAGAATCTTGTGCTGTGGGATCAACTGGCTGCTTATGTGGAGTCACCAAGATACCTGTGTGTGTGTGTGTGTGCGTCTGTGTGTCTGTGTTTGGGTCTGCGTGCATACGCACGGAGAAAGAGAGTAATATCCCTATCATGGAGTTAAGTTGTTTATTGATCGCAACAACAGCAACAAAAAAGTCGCCAGTACTTGTAACTGGCCATTAACAAGGCTACATGTTAAACAGTGTAACGGTTCGCCTGCATCCGTCACTGTGAGATGTGTCTCTGTGATCACTGAGGGAGCGGACTCACGTGTGGTAGAGGAAAAAACACACCAATAAAAACCAACACACTGTGAATGACGCTAAATGGACTGATAGCATTGTATGCGACCAGTTGTCAGATGTTAAACGAAGAGTGTTGACTACCCTGCGTTGGACTGTGGTGTGTTGAAATCGTACGTGTTGCCTCCGAGAACCCGGAACTGACTTTTGAACAATACAGTTTGTGTGTGTGTGTGTGCGTGCGTGTATCCATGTGCGTGTCCGTGTGTGTCCATGCGCGCGCCGTCGTATCCTGAATGCTTCGTCGCTGTTATTCAGGTACGTCCGTGAAGCACGCCTTGAAGTGTCTTCTTTTTCACCGTAGAGCTTGAGGAAATACACGCGGGCAAGTCGAGTCTGCTCGCTGTCCACTCTGCTACTGGATGTGTAGTGCTACTGAGACTGCAGGAGTCCGACGCACAACGAGAGCAGAAATTAGTATGTCTGTGGGTTACCCGAGGACCTGGGACGTTGCTACTAGTTAACATCGATGCTGGTTTTGAAAAAAAAAAAAATCTTCAACTGTTCAACAGTACACATGAATGACAACGACAAGCAAAGACAACAGAGCGTCGACAAGCTCGCTCCTATCCTGTATACTGTGCTCCCGCGTGGCACCTTGTTTTCACTTCAGCATCGCCACAGCTGACCCCCCCTGTCCGTGTGGTGTAGTGTCGTAGCCCCCCGATCTCTCCCTCTCTCTCTCTCTCTCTCTCTCTGTCAACCATCATGGAATCACCAGACATCGATGAGGAGTACTTCAAGGTGGGCCCCATGTTACGAGACTTGAAGAAGGGCGGCGGCAGGGCGGGGCCGTCTCCGGCCGGGTGTCAGAACGGCGACAGTCACGGCCCTCGGGGCAGCAGCAGCAGCAGCAGCATCAGGTCGCTAGGCTCGTCCAGCAGCAGTAGCAGTGGTGGTGGAGGTGGTGGGGTCAGCATTCAGAGCGGAGACATCGTGTTGCCCACGTCAGGGGGTGAGTTGCTTGATGGCAGTGCGGGAGGGGGGGGGGTAGATGCGTGGAGAGGTGGAAGGGGAGGTGTTGGGGGAGGGGGGGGGGGGCTGACTGGCTGGCTGAGGGTTCAAGAGCAGAGTGACAGTTCTTTCGTGGGGAGGTGCGTGTGAAGCCTGACTTTTCTCTGACTTGGTCTATCAGTCGGTCGATCGGTCGGTCGGTCTGTCTGTCTGTCTGTCTGTCTGTCTCTCTCTCTCTCTCTCTCTCTCTCTCTCTCTCTATATATATATATATATATATATATATATATATATATATATATACATATATATATATCTATCAGAATTTGTATCTGTGTGGATGGATGGCTGGCTGGCTAGCTCTCTCTCTCTCACTCTCTCTCTCTCTCTCACTCTCTCTCTCTCTCTCTCACTCACTGTCGAGCAGTCTCCCTCCCCCTTCTCCTTGTGTCTTTCGCTGTTTGTGTTGGTTTGTGTGTGTCCTTAAAAATATCACGCAGACACTAAGAATACCCAGTTTATTCCTCCCAGTCCACAGCAGGGGAGCCTTTACCAAGCATGACATCACTGTTGCCTGAACTAAAAAGATAACACACACACACACACACACACACACACACACACACACACACACACACTACGTAACTTGAAAAGCTACAAAACCTGGGTCAGTGTTTGCTCGCGAAATATTTTTTTTTAAGTTAAACGATCTATTGGCTTCTGACTTAAGGTCAAGCTGGGGACTTGGTGGTACATGGTAGAGAGAGAGAGAGTGTGTGTGTGTATTTATATATATATATATATATGTGTGTGTGTGTGTGTGTGTGTGTGTGTGTACCTATGTTTGTGTGTGGGTGTGTATATGTGTGTGTGTGTGTGTGTGAGTGCGTGCACGCGCTCGTGTTTGTGTGTGTGTGTGTGTGTGGAGTGCGTCAGTGGCTTCATGACGCCACTGGAGCTCAACGTCAATGGCAGACGGCTGAAAGTTATGCAGCGTGATTTCCAACCGAACCTGATTTACAGTGCTTGGATAGTGCAGGTGTGAGCCTCCGTAGCTGATGACCAGCGGGGGATTGTTTTGTGTTATCAAGATATCGAGTAACTTGATCCGTGCTTCACTCTGTGTGTGTGTGTGTGTGTGTGTGTGTGTGTGTGTGTGACTCTCTCTCTCTCTCTCCCTCTCTCCCCTCATCCATCCCTTCTCCAGCTCTGTGTTAAAACTATGCAGTGGGGATGGTCAGTTATCGTGTGTCTGAGCGAAGTGAGACAACTACAACACACGGAATGCCTGAAGCGCAGTCTGTTTCTATGACGCGGTGCGTGGCTCATGTCTTCGCGCACACGACGGTGTAACGGATAAATAGCAAACATGCTGTTCACTGCAACGCAGGTGAAAACGGTCATGCACGCAAAAGCCCACTAGTGTCCAGCATACGAGTGAGTATCGGAGTCGCAGAAGAAGACTGCCATGTGCAACGTCATTGAGGTCTACACTGACCGTGTAGGAAACCAAAGTGAAACAGATTTTTTGAACGCGGAAGTACATAACGCAGATTAGAACGGCTAACTGGAATGTACTTACGTAGAGTTTATTGTTGCACAAGTTGGTGTAACAAAGCAGTATATTACTGTGCAGTGCAGTGCATTGAATCTCCCCCCCCCCCAACCTCTCTCTCTCTCTCTCTCTCACGCGCGCGCGAGCACACACACACACACGCACGCGCGCGCATACACACATACACCCCCACCCCCGCCACCCCACCTTCGCCATCACCACCATATAAACAAAACCATCACTTTTCCCACACAGTAACACTAGTAACAACACTCCCCCCCCCCCCCCCCCCCCCCCCCCCCCCCCCCCCCCATCTCCCACATCATCAAACGAACAGTCAACAAAACCAACGACACACAACGCGCTCTGTTTACTATCCATCACTACTACCAAAACAGAACGAAAAGTGGGCTGCTGTTGTGGTGGTGGTGGTTTTTCCGACCCCCCCCCCCCCCCCCCCCCCGACCACCAAGTCATTTACAGCTTAGTCTTGTGAAGGACTATGACTCTCAAACTTGGAGGCAAGATTGCACTGGCTGTTAGTGCTGCAGCCTTGGGGGCTAATTGGCCTTTGGGAACCACCCCTACGCCGAAACCTTCTTGGCCGAGAGAGTGGGGATGTAACACTCTCCACTACAATCAAATTCTAGCCCAGATATTTGGGACTGTCTCCTCTGCTGTTCTGATGGTCATAGTCGGACACGACTGACTATGATACATAATCTGATAGCCTAGCGTTGAGCCTGTCCCAGTATGTATATGTCGTTAATTCCCAATGTTCTTTGCCTGCAGTCTGATAGCCTAGCGTTGAGCCTGTCCCAGTATGTATATGTCGTTAATTCCCAATGTTCTTTGTCTGCAGGCTCCACCCACCTGATGGACACCCTGGACGACCTCCCGCCCGGCATTGGGCAGTACGACGACTTCCACACCATCGACTGGCTGCGCGACATCGCCCGGGACCGTATGCGGCACCGGCACATCGTGAAGAAGCGGCAGGACGGCTGGTGGGAGCAGCTGAAGAGTGCCCACGACGCCTGGTCCGGCTGGGTCTGCGTCTTCCTCGTGGGGTTGGCCGCTGGTCAGTGTCTCTTTTTTTTTTCTTTTGTGTGTGTGTGTGTGTTTCTTTGCTGTTGTATTAGTTTGTTTTGTGTTGTTCGTTAAAAGAGGTTGTGTTCTTTTTACGAAATAATGATTGAATAAAAGATCGATCGATCGATCAGTCAATCTCTCTCTCTCTCTCTCTCTCTCTCTCTCTCTCTCTCTCTCTCTCTTCATTATCTGTCTCCCCCTTCTCTCTCTCTCTCTCTCTCTCTCTCTCTCTCTCTCTCTGTCTCTCTCTCTCTCTCTCTCTCTCTCTCTCTCTCTCTCTCTCTTGAGGAATATTCGAGAATCATTTATTAAGCCTAAATATTATAGACAACCAAATATGTTTAAATTGAACCTGTTAATGTCTCCAACCTCCTGTGAAGTTGTTAGAAACCTTGCTATGTATTTATATATAAAGCTTTTTAAGTCCGAGAAACTATTACGTCATGAAAACACTGTTTCATAGCTAGGCTAGTTTTCATTTGGAACTTATGTTATATTGAGTTTTCTATGTATGTTGTATTATGTGAGTTGTTTTTTTGTTGTTGTTGGGGGTTTTTGTTGTTTTTTGTTTTGTTTTGTTTTTGTTGTTTTTTTCATTGTATTCTGTTCACATACCCCCTTATAAGGGGCCTTGGCCTATATGAATAAATCCTCCCTCTCTCTCTCTCTCTCTCTCTCTCTCTCTTTCTCTTGTCATTATCTGTCTCCCCCTTCTCTCTCTCCCTCTCTCTCTGTCTCTCTCCCTCTCTATCTCTCTCTCTCTCTCTTGTCATTATCAGTCTCCCCCTTCTCTCTCTCCCTCTCTCTCTGTCTCTCTCTCTCTCTCTCTCCCTCCCTCTCTCTCTCTCTTGTCATTATCTGTCTCCCCCTTCTCTCTCTCCCTCTCTGTCTCTCTCCCTCTATCTCTCTCTCCCTCTCTCTCTCTCTCCCTCTCTCCCTCTCTCTCATCATTATCTGTCTCCCCCTTCTCTCTCTCCCTCTCTCTCTGTCTCTCTCCCTCTCTATCTCTCTCCCCTCCCTCTCCCTCTCTCTTGTCATAATCTGTCTCCCCCTTCTCTCTCCCACTCTCTCCCCCCCTCTCTCTCTCCCTCTCTCTCCATCTCTTTCTCTGTGTCTGTCGTCATTATCTGTCTCCCCCTTCTCTCTCTCCCTCTCTCTCTCTCTCTCTCTCTCTCTCTCTCTCTCTCTCTCTCTCCCTCTCGTCATTATCTGTATCCCCCTTCTCTCTCACCCTCTCTGTCTCTCTCCCTCTCTATCTCTCTCCCCTCCCTCTCTCTGTCTCTTGCCATAATCTGTCTCCCCCTTCTCTCTCCCACTCTCTCCCCCCTCTCTCTCTTGTCATAATCTGTCTCCCCCTTCTCTCTCCCACTCTCTCCCCCCCCCCCCCCCTCTCTCTCTCTTGTCATAATCTGTCTCCCCCTTCTCTCTCCCACTCTCTCCCCCTCTCTCTTTCTCCCTCTCTGTCTCTTCTCATAATCTGTCTCCCCCTTCTCCCCACTCTCTCTCTCCCTCTCTCTCTCTCTCCATCTCTCTGTCTGTGTCTGTCGTCATTATCTGTCTCCACCTTCTGTCTGTCTATATCTGTCTCTGTGTCTCTCTCTTGTCTCTATGTCCCTTCTCTCCCTCTCCCTCTCTGTCTCTCTCTCCATCGTCCCACTTCCTTTTCTCTTTCTCTTTCTCTCTCCCTCTCTCTCCCTTCCTCACACACACACACACACACACACACACACACACACACACACACACACACACACACACGGCGTTTGCACACGCGCGCGTGCGCACCCATACATATAACATATTGGAATTGGTAACGCCCACTGCTTACTTGTGTCGCTTCCATGTCACCAGATTCAGTCCACCTCCTTTCTCCCTTCCCCCTTCCAGCCTGTCAGACCAAGCCAAACTCTTCATTTACGACGGCAATCGATCAGCAAGGAACATGCTTGCTTACGTCCTGCCCTCGCCCTACAGGGGATCTGAAGAAGCAAAGTGTATATTGTAAACTGCGTGTGGCTCATATATAAACAGTAAAGAGTGGTAACTCTCTCCGCGGTCCGCGGACAAAGGACACAAGTTTTGTGTGTGTGTGGTTTTGTGTGTCTGTGTGTCTGTGTGTGTGTGTGTGTGTGTGTTTGCCTGTGGCACACCTTGCTGTGTGTGAAAACGAATCCAGCGCTCGTGCCACGTGCCTTTGTGGTACGGAAGAGAGGTTTCAGCTTCTTATTAAGCGCGAGAAAGAAAAAAAAGAGAGAGAAAAAAAAAACCGTGGATTTCCACATTGATTGTCATTGTTTTTTATGCGGACTTGGTAGATATTTCAGATAGCACCATTTACTATTTCTGTTCTGTGATTGAGAGAAACCCTGTTCCCCCCCTCTCTCTCTCTCTCTCTCTCTCTCTCTCTCTCTCTCTCTCTCTCTCTTGTTGTGTTAGTGTGTATGTGTTTTGTCCTTCACCCTCTCAGAAAGGCATGCAGATTTATACAGATGCATGCATTCTCAAACAGGTATCGTATGCACGAACATATACTTCTTGATACATACGGGCAACAGGTGTGCACTCGCTTTCTCTCTCTCTCTCTCTCTCTCACTCTCCCCCACCCAACTCTGAAGTAATGACAGGGTTGCAAATGCGCATGCATGCACACGAGCATTGCATACAACACAAACACACCTTACCTGGCCCCCTCGGCCCACACACGCGCGCGCGCGGGCGGACGTCAGAACAAGCTTCAGGAGAGAAAGAGTTATGCGTCACGGCATAAGCTCGTAAGCTCAACAGGAGGAGAGAGAGACACCAGACTGCAAGCTTGCTGTGATGTCTGCAGCAACGGCCGTTCTTTCCCGGAAGATGCACAGAGCAGAGGTAGAGAGCACTTCTCGTCGGACTTGAAGGAGATTTGTTCCCCTTTCCCTTTTGCCCCGTTGAACGTAGAATTTGAAAAGCCATAGACGTGCCCTTTCAGGATCTCCTCCCCGTTACCATCCCTTTCACCCACCAATTCCTCAATTAGCAAAATCTGGAAAACAAAGACTGCAAGACGCACGGTGGCTATAGCAAGGTAACTTCAGACGGGTTACCTAACACCAGCCTTGGCCAAAGGATTTTCTTCCCTTTACCTCAGCCTCTGTCTCTCTCTTTCTTTCTTTTTTTTTTTCTTTTTTTCTCTTTTTCTTCCAATTTTTTCTTTTTCTTTTCTCTCTCAAAATTCTCTCTCAAAATAGCTTGCAGCAATAATTCGTTCGTCAGCGATGCATTCATTACCGTCGTCATGCAAACGTGTATCACCATTGTGCTACTACCTTCTTTTTTTTCTTTTTGTTTTTGTTTTTTTGATCGGGTTACTGCCCTTTCTAGCCTCTATTTCCTGTCGACTGCTTCCTCGTTGCAGGCTGAAAACCCCCAGGACTTGGGAAGAGAGACTGAAGAGCGCGTGCTGGAGGTTCGGGGTTGTAGTAATCAGAGAAACTTGAAAGCCAGAAACAAGGTGGTTGTTTTTTTTAGGGAAAGGGGGGTTGACACTGTCGCAGCGGCGTGATCGATTTTGTCAAGTTCACCTCATGCGTGAGTGGAATACTTTATCATGTCTCCCCTTCTGTGTGCCCCCTTTTGTGGCACGTCCCCTACTCTGTCGGTCTCTGTCTCTCTCTCTCTCTCTCTCTCTCTCTCTCTCTCTCTCTGTTTCCCCCACTCTCTCGCTCTCTTAACCGCCCTCCCCCCCCTCCCTTTCTCTCTCTGTCTACCACCCTTTCTCTCCCCCACCCTCTCTCTCTCTCTCGGCTGTCTACCCCCCTTCTCTCCCCCACCCTCTCTCTCTCTCTGTCTAGCCCCCTCTCTCTGGCCCCCTTTCTCTCTCTCTTTCTCTCATCCCTCTCTCTCATCCCCTCTCTCTCTTTCTCTCTCCACCCACCTCCTAAGTTCGAGCTGCAGCTCGAGCTGCAAACGCGCAGGCATTTACACAACCACAGCTCGCTCTCTCTCTCTCTCTCTCTCTCTCTCTCTCTCTCTCTCTCTCTCTCTCATCCCCTCTCTCTCTCTCTGTCTCTCTCTCTCTCTGTCTCTCTCTCTCCCTCCCTCCCTTTTTTCCCCCTCACTCTCACCAACATCCCCCCTCCTCCCCCACCCACCCACCTCCCGTTCCTCCCAGTGTCTCAGTGTATCTGGGGCAAAGGGAAAGTGATGGTGTTATGAGCAAATTGAGATGGTGGCAAAATGACATTTCCATTTTCCCAGGGATTATCTCCGGCCCTCCATTCCAGCCACCACTCAATTTGTTTCCTGTCCACTTGGGCAAAGAGGGAGATTGAGAGAGGTTTTAGATTGGAGCGTTGCACACTGCAGCACATTGGACGGATGGCTTTGTTTTTGGGAGTTTGTTTGCTTCTGGGGTTTTTTTTTTTCTTTTCTTTATTTTTTGTTGGTTTGTTGGGTTATGTTGTTGTTGTTTTTTTAACTCTGAGTCTTTAGTCTTGAGAATGTAAAGAGTGATTCATTTTTTGTAACTCCGAGTCTTTAGTCTTGAGAATGTAAAGAGTGATTCATTTTTTGTAACTCCGAGTCTTTAGTCTTGAGAATGTAAAGAGTGATTCTTTTTTTTTTAATTCTGAGTCTTTAGTCTTGAGAATGTAAAGAGTGATTCATTTTTTGTAACTCCGAGTCTTTAGTCTTGAGAATGTAAAGAGTGATTCTTGTTTTTTTTAATTCTGAGTCTTTAGTCTTGAGAATGTAAAGAGTGATTCTTGTTTTTTTAATTCTGAGTCTTTAGTCTTGAGAATGTAAAGAGTGATTCTTGTTTTTTTAATTCTGAGTCTTTAGTCTTGAGAATGTAAAGAGTGATTCATTTTTTGTAACTCGGAGTCTTTAGTCTTGAGAATGTAAAGAGTGATTCTTGTTTTTTTAATTCTGAGTCTTTAGTCTTGAGAATGTAAAGAGTGATTCATTTTTTGTAACTCCGAGTCTTTAGTCTTGAGAATGTAAAGAGTGATTCATTTCGGGGAAGGAGGCTATTGGCTGATTCCTGTTTGTGTTTGTGAATAAAAAAAATTTGTCTGTGCTTGTTGATTTTATTTTTTTCTGAGCAAACTGTGTAGATTACTTATCGACTTAAAGGTCGGTTTAACAATATTGTCCATTTAGTGATTTTCTTGTATTGTACTTGTATTTATTTCAGATTTTCATCTTTGTTCAGTTTCAGTTTTTCAAGGAGGCATCACTGCATTTGGATAAATCCATATACGCTACACCACATCTGCTAGGCAGATGCCTGACCAGCAGCGGAACCCAACGTGTTTTTCAGGCCTTGAGTGCATGCTTATATATTTGTGTACCAATCAGACTGGATTTCATTTTACACAATTTTGCCAGAGGACAACACTGTCGTTGCCATGGGTTCTTTTTCAGTGTGCCAAGTGTGTGCTGCACATGAGGAGACCTCAGTTTATTGTCTCATCCGAATGACTAGACGCTCAGTTTGATTTTCCAGTCAAACTTGGGAGAAAGGGTAAGAGTGGGATTCAAACCCACGCCCTCACGGACTCTCTGTACTGGCAGCTGAGCGTCTTAACCATTCTGCCACCTTCTTCCTGATCATCTGTGATTCCATCCTCCATCTTCCCGGTTTCCCACAACTCACTGTATGTCTCCCTCTTCCACTCACACCTTTTTTTTATTCATTTGTTTTTAAATGGTAGTATTCAGATGCAAAAACATAGCTCTTTAATATCTACAGTCACCAGTATATACAAGAGGACAATTAAACAAAATTCTTCCCCTTCTTTCTCCTCAGCAATAGGTGTGAAAGCTGAGAGGTTAAAACTGTTGCACATTTCGGGGTCCAGGTTTCAATCCTGGGAGCAGGGCCTGGTGGGTAAAGAGTAGAGATCTTTTTTTCTTTTTTTTCAGTCTCTTAGGTCAGTGGGTGTTTCTACATCAGGCAATGAATGATCAGTTTTGATTCACAGGACAGGGTGTTTTCAGCATGATAATCATTTTTAATTTTAGGCATAACAGACGTAAACAAAAGATCGTGTACACACACCAGCTCTTGATCGTTAATCATCTCTATCATTACTCGTCTCTCATTGCTTGTCTTTTGTTACTATTCAGAAAGTATCTTGAGAACGCTCAGTGTCTTCTAGATCTGCAGAGCGAAACCATCATATCAACACAGGATGTATTGGTGTTCTTGATGGAATGCAGGAACATGGCTGGACTGTGTTGTTCTGCAGAGCTAATGTTTAAGTTCCTTTTCTTGTTGGCAAACATGTCAACAATTTCTCTGTTAAAAATAAGAAACTATTCTTGTATCTTGTATCTGTTTGTGTTGGTGAGAGTATTGGTGTGTGTGTGTGTGTGTGTGTGTGTGTTGTTGTTGTTGTTGTTGTTGTTGTTGCAGGGTCATGTGCTGGCATCATTGACATTGGTGTGTGTTGTTGTAGGGTCATGTGCTGGCATCATTGACATTGGTGTTGGTGTGTGTGTTGTTGTAGGGTCATGTGCTGGCATCATTGACATTGGTGTTGGTGTGTGTGTTGTTGCAGGGTCATGTGCTGGCATCATTGACATTGGTGTGTGTTGTTGCAGGGTCATGTGCTGGCATCATTGACATTGGTGTTGGTGTGTGTGTTGTTGCAGGGTCATGTGCTGGCATCATTGACATTGGTGTGTGTTGTTGTAGGGTTGTGTGTTGGCATCATTGACATTGGTGTGTGTGTGTTGTTGCAGGGTCATGTGCTGGCATCATCGACATTGGCGCCACATGGATGTCGGACTTGAAGGAAGGGGTGTGTCTGGACGCCTTCTGGTTCAACCAGGAGCAGTGCTGCTGGTCTGGCAACTCCACCACCTTTGATGCTGAGGGAGACTGTGACCAGGTACCAAGCTTTCACCTGACTTTGAATGGAAAAATCTTCAGAAAAGATGTGTGCACACGCACTCTCACGGACACACACAGAGGGACGCACATGCACATACACATGCATGCACACACACACACACACACACACATGCGCACGCATGCACACACACACACACACACACACACACACACACACACACACACACATGCTCACACATGCACACGCTGTTTGTCTGTCTGTCTGTATATCTGTCTGTCTGTCTGTCTCTCTCTCTCTCTCTCTCTCTCTCTCTCTCTCTCTCTCATCATTTTGCATATTGTTCAATATCATGATTCTTTTTTATGTCCTTTATTTTTCATTTGTTTTGTTTTTTAGCCTGTGCCTTTTTTCTTAGGTATGAAATCATTTAAAATGACTGTTGTTGGAATGACGGTAATATTTCTATAGGCTTTATTTTACCTTATGAAAGAATTATCAACAAGAGTCCATTGTTCATGTTTATGATGAGATAAAGACTTCCTTCTTTTTCCAGGGAATGCTTGTTTTATCATCTGAACAGCAGTGAAAGTTTTTCTCTGTGTTTAACCAAGTCTAGAACAAAAAACGAAACGGTGTACTGAAACCAGACTCAGACAGTTTTATTGTCTGAATCCAGGTACAGAAATTCCTTCAGCATGTGCAAGCTTTCGAACCTTCTTATTTTCCTTCAGCTCTGTGAAGAGTCATTGGGGTGCCACACAAAATAACTGTTTATGTTAGAACAAAATGTAAATGAACTGAAGCTGAGTGAACAGGCTGAAGAAGACAGAACCAGATGTGTTGAATAGTGTCTGTGCCCAACATTTTTGTTTTGTTTTTTTGTTTTTGTTTTTTTTGCTGCCCCATCATCTGCACCGTTTCAGTGGCATTACTCCCACGCCGCTCATTTAGATTCATCCATACACAGCCACACCCGGGTTCATCCGTCAGTTCCAGTGTCGGCAGTCCACAGGGAACCATTGATGTTAGGTCGCCAGGAGGCCACACACCAGAGGAGACCCTGCACTGCTGCTGAGTCACTTCGGTGGTATTCAGTGGTGCCTGTTCTCATTTAACGTACTTTGGACACCACCTACTAAGCCCCTTGCTAATGACAATAATGGCTTAGTCGCGGAGCCAGACTGAGTGAGCGCCCTCCCAGAGTGGAGACCGCCACCACGTCCCTCAAACAACATACCCCCATGAATCTGCTGACACTGAAGACATTGACAGGACTCACCCCAAGCATGAAAGTGGAGGGGTATCGAAACTGAGGTCACCATGAGAGCAGGGCATGAAAAGCCACAGACTTTGAGACTGTTTTGTTTGTATTGATGATGATGAAGGAGGAGGAGGATGGCGATGACGATGACAATGTTGCTATGGAGGTCCATTTTGGTTTGGGACTGCTTGACAAGGCTGTACTCTACGCTTCCTGTCATAATGATATCCTGTCGTTAACGAGGCCAGAAAGATACAGACACTTGCAGTGTTGATCAGGTAATTAGAGCAACACACCCAAAGACGCATCCTTGAAGTGGATGACACTCGACTGTGTGGTCCCAGTCTCCCCATTGAAGCCCACAGCTCTGTACCCAACATTTGTTCTGATGATGATGTGGAGCATTGGCCCAGTGGTAACACGTCTGCCTGGGAAGCAAGAGAATCTAAGCGCACTGGTTCGAATCCCACAGTCACCAGGATTTTCTCCCCCTGCACTAGACCTTGAGTGGTGGTCTGAACACTAGTCATTTGGATGAGATGATAAACTGAGGTCCTTTGTGCTGCATGCACTCAGCACATGTACAAGAATCTGTGGCAACAAAAGGCTGTCCCAGGCAAAATTCTGTAGAAAAATCCACTTCAATAGGAAATCAAATAAAATTGCAGGAAGAAAAAAAAAAATTTTTAATGGGTGGGGCTCTCAGTGTAGCGACGCACTTTTTCCTTGGGGAGTGCAGCCCGAATTTCACACATAGAAATCTGTTGTGACAAAAAGAATAATACAACAGAATACAGTACAATACAATACAGCACAATACAATACAACAGTGGAGCACCAAAACAGGATGTGCTGAATATTGTCTGTGCCCAACATTGGTTGTGATGAGGATGATGTGTTGTGACAGTGGAACACCTGGCCAGAGCTGATTGGCAGTGTGTCGGGAGCAGGAAGCTACATCATTGGTTACCTGTTGTACATCATCTGGGCCATCGTCTTTGGCCTGCTGGCGGCCATGTTGGTCCGTGTCTTTGCTCCTTACGCCTGTGGCTCCGGTATACCTGAAGTAAGGAGAAAAAAAACACTTTTTCTTCTTTTATCCTATTATTTTTCTTTTTATTCTGCTGCTTCATTGTAAAATTAATTGAAAACTCGATATTATTTTCACATCATTTGAAACTGTAGTGTTGACAATGCACCTAACAAGTGCCTTTGAGAACCTTGTGAGAACCTCTCGTTTGGGCTTTGGAGCATTATAACCTTGGATATTACTGCAATACACTCAGGGCTGAGAATTGAAATGCTTTCAGCACTGGTAAGTCAGTGTATACTCAAATTCAGTTCCAGATTTCCATTTCAGTATGACTCTGCAAAGGAATGTGCAAGATCTGTGTGTTCAGGAAATGCTCAGTGGTAGAAATTGAATTTTCTCTGAAATGCTTTGTGCACATGAGATTTAGCATAGAAATAGATAACAATGAATTTTTCCCGTACATTTCAGTTATAACGATCCTCAGTGGATTCATCAACCAGGGCTACTATCTGTGTTTTTCACTGACAGATCAAAATGATCCTGTATGGGTTCATCATCCGAGGTTACCTAGGCAAGCAGACACTGCTGTCATTAGTGTCTTTGTTTTTCACTGACAGATTAAAACCATCCTGAGCGGGTTCATCATCAGAGGTTACCTGGGCAAGCAGACACTGCTGTCATTAGTGTCTTTGTTTTTCACTGACAGATTAAAACCATCCTGAGCGGGTTCATCATCAGAGGTTACCTGGGCAAGCGGACACTGCTGTCATTGGTGTCTTTGTTTTTCACTGACAGATTAAAACCATCCTGAGCGGGTTCATCATCAGAGGTTACCTGGGCAAGCAGACACTGCTGTCATTGGTGTCTTTGTTTTTCACTGACAGATCAAAATGATCCTGTATGGGTTCATCATCCGAGGTTACCTGGGCAAGCAGACACTGCTGTCATTAGTGTCTTTGTTTTTCACTGACAGATTAAAACCATCCTGAGCGGGTTCATCATCAGAGGTTACCTGGGCAAGTGGACGCTGCTGATCAAGTCGGTGGGCATGATGCTGGCGGTGTCAGCCGGCCTCAGTCTGGGCAAGGAGGGCCCCTTCGTGCACGTCGCCTGTTGCTGCGGCAACATCTTCTCCTACCTCTTCCCCAAGTATGGCCGCAATGAGGCCAAGAAAAGGGAGGTAAGTGTGAGGGATCAATGGACTCGAGACTCCAGGCTAGTTTTTAATGTCCCTGCATAGGTACTGGTTTAATGTCCCAACACAGGTACTGGTTTAATGTCCCAACACAGGTACAGTAATTCACTGTTCAACATGTGCAAATGTTAGAATGAAGAGTAAACGAGAGAAAGGTGTGTATGGAGTTTTGGTTGTTTTCTGTTTTTTGTGTTCCTTTGTAGATTTGATAGTACTTTGTGATTCTGAAGCCATAATGACAGTCGTCTGTGTCTGTGTGATCATGATGGTTGTGGACACTGTGAGACAGTTATTTCTGAACAAAACAGAAAACAAAAGCAAGGGGCTAGACAGGATAGACACCTTTCTGAACAGGTAAAAAGGTGACATAGAACCCAGCATCAGTACTTCAAGCTTTCTTTTGAGAATCAAGAGGTCATATATAAAGATCAAAGTACCCATGCTTGAGAGGATGTATTTTTGTGACATTCTTAGTTGCACAGCAACCATTTTGAAGTCAGATTTCTGTCCTTGACTATGGAACACAATCAGACAAGCAAAAGTTGTGAGAGAAAAGGAAATAGTGAGAAGATGAGATTAATGAATTAACACACCCCTTGTCTAAAAGTTTTTAAGTGTTTTGTTTGTTTGTTTGTTTGTTTTATGAACCCATTTTTTATGTGTTGTTTTTCAGATTTTGTCGGCAGCTTCAGCAGCAGGTGTCAGTGTGGCTTTTGGGGCTCCCATTGGTGGTGTGCTCTTCAGTCTGGAGGAGGTATTGTAGTACTGTTATTGTTGATACTTATGTAGCACCTTTCTTCAGTCATACACCAAAACAGGCTGTCTGTGATACTTATGTAGCACCTATCTTCAGTCATACACCAAAACAGGCTGTCTGTGATACTTATGTAGCACCTATCTTCAGTCACACACCAAAACAAGCTGAGATACTTATGTAGCACCTATCTTCAGTCATACACCAAAACAGGCTGTGATACTTATGTAGCACCTATCTTCAGTCATACACCAAAACAGTCTGTGATACTTATGTAGCACCTATCTTCAGTCATACACCAAAACAGGCTGTGATACTTATGTAGCACCTATCTTCAGTCATACACCAAAACAGTCTGTGATACTTATGTAGCACCTATCTTCAGTCATACACCAAAACAGTCTGTGATACTTATGTAGCACCTATCTTCAGTCATACACCACAACAGGCTGTGATACTTATGTAGCACCTATCTTCAGTCATACACCAAAACAGGCTGTCTGTGATACTTATGTAGCACCTATCTTCAGTCATACACCAAAACAAGCTGAGATACTTATGTAGCACCTATCTTCAGTCATACACCAAAACAGGCTGTCTGTGATACTTATGTAGCACCTATCTTCAGTCATACACCAAAACAAGCTGAGATACTTATGTAGCACCTATCTTCAGTCATACACCAAAACAAGCTGTGATACTTATGTAGCACCTATCTTCAGTCATACACCAAAACAGTCTGTGATACTTATGTAGCACCTATCTTCAGTCATACACCAAAACAGGCTGTGATACTTATGTAGCACCTATCTTCAGTCATACACCAAAACAGTCTGTGATACTTATGTAGCACCTATCTTCAGTCATACACCAAAACAGTCTGTGATACTTATGTAGCACCTATCTTCAGTCATACACCAAAACAGTCTGTGATACTTATGTAGCACCTATCTTCAGTCATACACCAAAACAGGCTGTGATACTTATGTAGCACCTGTCTTCAGTCATACACCAAAACAGTCTGTGATACTTATGTAGCACCTATCTTCAGTCATACACCAAAACAGGCTGTCTGTGATACTTATGTAGCACCTATCTTCAGTCATACACCAAAACAGTCTGTGATACTTATGTAGCACCTGTCTTCAGTCATACACCAAAACAGGCTGTCTGTGATACTTATGTAGCACCTGTCTTCAGTCATACACCAAAACAGGCTGTCTGTGATACTTATGTAGCACCTATCTTCAGTCATACACCAAAACAGGCTGTCTGTGATACTTATGTAGCACCTATCTTCAGTCATACACCAAAACAGTCTGTGATACTTATGTAGCACCTGTCTTCAGTCATACACCAAAACAGGCTGTCTGTGATACTTATGTAGCACCTATCTTCAGTCATACACCAAAACAGTCTGTGATACTTATGTAGCACCTGTCTTCAGTCATACACCAAAACAGGCTGTCTGTGATACTTATGTAGCACCTGTCTTCAGTCATACACCAAAACAGGCTGTCTGTGATACTTATGTAGCACCTATCTTCAGTCGTACACCAAAACAGGCTGTGATACTTATGTAGCACCTATCTTCAGTCATACACCAAAACAGTCTGTGATACTTATGTAGCACCTATCTTCAGTCATACACCAAAACAGTCTGTGATACTTATGTAGCACCTATCTTCAGTCATACACCAAAACAGGCTGTCTGTGATACTTATGTAGCACCTATCTTCAGTCACACACCAAAACAGGATGCCTATGATACACATTTCTTCAGTCATACACCCAAATAGGCTGCCTACCTGTGTAGAGCTGACTGACAGCCACCTTCAGGTACTCATCATTCATTTCCTGTGTCATTCAGTCTCTTACTTCATAGGTGGAAATGTACAGTCTGTCTGTCTGCTTCTGTTCTTGATTTGCTGTGTGTGGCACTGGAAGCAGTCAGCCTCTTCATTTGAGAGAAAGTTGTGTGAGAGAGAGAGAGAGAGAGAGAGAGAGAATTATTTACGCTAGGATATTATGAAAGAAGTTGCAATATTTTTATGTTTTGCAGGACTTTGTGCGTAATTGTGCACACCTGTGTTTTATTTACGTATTTGTTTTAGATTATTTATTAATGGATAAGATTCATTCTGAGGAATAGTGTCAGATGAAAAAGCAAATGTATGTGAGCATGTAAATGAGTATGTAGTGTGTCTGTTAGCATGTGCTTGTTGCAAGTAAGGGGGGAGTGGGGGTTGCATGCACATTTACGTTCATGTTCGTATGTAGTCTTTTTCCTTGATCATTTAAAGCCGTTGTGGCTGAAAGAGTGGGAAATGTAACTTGAGCAAGACACTTTCCACTGTAATCAAATCCTTGCCCAGATAGTTGGGACAACACTTGTCCCCTCTGCTGTTCTGATGGTCATAGTTGGACACAGCTGACTGTCATACATGTACACATAATCGATAATGATAACAATCAATGTTCCCTTGCCTCACCAGGTGAGTGTCGTTGTTCTGACGGTCATAGCAGGACACACCTATGATACACATACACGTGATAATAATCTTCTTCTTCTTCTTCATTCGTGGGCTGCAACTCCCATGTTAACTCATATGTACACAAGTGGGCTTTTACATGTTCGACTGTTTTCACCTTGCCATGTTGGCAGCCATACTCCATTTTCGGAAGACCGAATAATATTCACTGTGACCATGCCTCGCCAGGTGAGCTATTACTTCCCCCTGAAGACGCTGTGGCGCTCGTTCTTCTGCGCCCTCATCGCAGCCTTCATCCTGCGCTCTATCAACCCGTTTGGCAACGACCACCTGGTGATGTTCTACATTGACTACAACGAGCAGTGGTCCCTGCAGGAGTTGGTGCCCTTTATTCTGCTGGGTGCACTGGGGGTGAGCCTGTGGTTACCTCCCTTTTGATGAGATTTTATTCATTCATTCATTCTTCTCCACTCCTCTGCTGTAGGATGCTTCGTTTCATGGAGAAAAGAGTGTAGTGCAGGGATTATAGCTCATTTTCATCCATTCTTCTCTACTCCTGTAGGATGCTTCGTTTCATGGAGAAAAGAGAGTGCAGTGCAGGGATTATAGCTCATTTTCATCCATTCTTCTCTACTCCTGTAGGATGCTTCGTTTCATGAGAAAAGAGAGTGTAGTGCAGGGATTATAGCTCATTTTCATCCATTCCTCTCTACTCCTGTAGGATGCTTCGTTTCATGGAGAAAAGAGAGTGTAGTGCAGGGATTATAGCTCATTTTCATCCATTCTTCTCTACTCCTGTAGGATGCTTCGTTTCATGAGAAAAGAGAGTGTAGTGCAGGGATTATAGCTCATTTTCATCCATTCTTCTCTACTCCTGTAGGATGCTTCGTTTCATGAGAAAAGAGTGTAGTGCAGGGATTATAGCTCATTTTCATCCATTCCTCTCTACTCCTGTAGAATGCTTTGTTTCATGAGAAAAGAGTGTAGTGCAGGGATTATAGCTCATTTTCATCCATTCCTCTCTACTCCTGTAGAATGCTTCGTTTCATGAGAAAAGAGAGTGCAGTGCAGGGATTATAGCTCATTTTCATCCATTCTTCTCTACTGCTGTAGAATGCTTCGTTTCATGGAGAAAAGAGTGTAGTGCATGGATTATAGCTCATTTTCATCCATTCTTCTCTACTCCTGTAGAATGCTTCGTTTCATGAGAATAGAGAGTGTAGTGCAGGGATTATAGCTCATTTTCATCCGTTCTTCTCTACTCCTGTAAAATGCTTCGTTTCATGGAGAATAGAGAGTGTAGTGCAGGGATTATAGCTCATTTTCATCCATTCTTCTCAACTCCTCTACTCCTGTTTCATGAGAAAAGAGAGTGTAGTGCAGGGATTATAGCTCATTTTCATCCATTCTTCTCTACTCCTGTAGGATGCTTCGTTTCATGAGAAAAGAGAGTGTAGTGCAGGGATTATAGCTCATTT
Source organism: Babylonia areolata (assembly GCF_041734735.1). NCBI lineage: Eukaryota > Metazoa > Mollusca > Gastropoda > Neogastropoda > Buccinidae > Babylonia > Babylonia areolata. Next base: position 43,650,731 of record NC_134882.1, read on the forward strand.
TCATCCATTCTTCTCTACTGCTGTAGAATGCTTCATTTCATGAGAAAAGAGAGTGTAGTGCAGGGATTATAGCTCATTTTCATCCATTCTTCTCTACTCCTGTAGAATGCTTTGTTTCATGAGAAAAGAGAGTGTAGTGCAGGGATTATAGCTCATTTTCATCCATTCTTCTCTACTCCTGTAAAATGCTTCGTTTCATGAGAATAGAGTGTAGTGCAGGGATTATAGCTCATTTTCATCTCTACTGCTGTAGAATGCTTCGTTTCATGAGAAAAGAGAGTGTAGTGCAGGGATTATAGCTCATTTTCATCCGTTCTTCTCTACTCCTGTAAAATGCTTCGTTTCATGGAGAATAGAGAGTGTAGTCCAGGGATTATAGCTCATTTTCATCCATTCTTCTCTACTCCTCTACTCCTGTTTCATGAGAAAAGAGAGTGTAGTGCAGGGATTATAGCTCATTTTCATCCATTCTTCTCTACTCCTGTAGGATGCTTCGTTTCATGAGAAAAGAGAGTGTAGTGCAGGGATTATAGCTCATTTTCATCCATTCTTCTCTACTGCTGTAGAATGCTTCATTTCATGAGAAAAGAGAGTGTAGTGCAGGGATTATAGCTCATTTTCATCCATTCTTCTCTACTCCTGTAGAATGCTTTGTTTCATGAGAAAAGAGTGTAGTGCAGGGATTATAGCTCATTTTCATCCATTCCTCTCTACTCCTGTAGAATGCTTCGTTCCATGAGAAAAGAGTGTGTAGTGCAGGGATTATAGCTCATTTTCATCCATTCTTCTCTGCTGCTGTAGGATGCGTTGTTTCACAGAGAGAAGAGAGTCTAGTAGAGGGAGGTTCGGGCAAGGGGGTACCCTTCAGCAGAAAGGACATGGTCAATGGTGGTAGTGAAGTTAGCATGAAAGACAGCCATTTAAGCATTTGGCATGCAGTGTGAATCTCCATGGGTTTGTGGGGTTTGTATTTTCAAGTTTATCCCCAGTGTAATAATACCCTTGGACCTGGTAAGCATAAGAACCACAATGTCTATTGCAGTCAGGCTTTATGCAATGTGTGTGTGTGTGTGTGTGTGGATATATATGAAATATTGAAAGTAAAGTAGATTAACACTGACAGGCCTTCAGTGATATAACAGAATGTCTAATGGTTGTTTCCCATAGGAACCTTCCCCTTTATTCTCCATGATTGTGAACAGAGGCCCTGTGCACCGACCACACAAGATACGACAATCAAACAAAAGATGTCTGCTGAGTCCATACAACTAACAAATGGAGAAGGTCTGAAAAAAGAAGTGTCAGCTGTGTAAATAGAACACTTTGATGTCAGCATTGTAGACAGTAGGTCCTTGTTCAGGGACTGGGATAAGTTTGTTTGTGTTTTTTGTGACCAGGGGTTGTTTGGCAAACTGTTCATCAAGTTCAACATCATGTGGTGTCGCTACCGAAAATTCTCCTCCCTTGGCAACTACCCCATCTTGGAGGTAAGTTCTTTTTATGTTTGTTTTTTTTTTTTTTTTGTTTGTTTGGGTTTTTTTGTTTGTTTTTTTTCGGTAAATGTGTGTGAATTTAAATCTGTCTCTGAGCAGAGGAGGAGTTTTGTTTATATCCTGCCAGACATACTGGTGATTGTGGACAGTTTGTTGAAGTATTGATTTTCACATTTGAAAGTTATCGTCTAAAATGATTGAGAGGAGGAGGGGTGTGGGGAAGTTGATCAGTCAGTTGGGGGGAACAGGGTAGATAGAGGGCAAGATCAAAGATGAATATTTGAAATAAATAGCAATACAGTTAAAGAAAATTACCTAATGAATTCCATAAAAGAGAAGGCTTTATATATCTCTGTACATGTTTATTGTTTGGAGTCTGATTCACTGTATGTTTGTGTGTGTGTGTGTGTCTGCAAAAGTCATTATTTTATTGCTTGGTATACCTTCACTTTGAGACATGTCAAGATTTTACTTTTTTAAGAAAAGGGGTAGAGGGATCAGATCTGTGCACATGTATGAATAGGGATTAAGGTGGAAAGTATGTGAAGTTAGGCAGTCACGCACACTTTTGTTGTCTGCATGTTTTTTAGTGTGTATGATATCAGACTGTATATATAACAGATAGGCATTTTTCAATTGTTTCAGCGTCTTTTTTTTTTTTCCACTGCAGATGTGGTGTAGCATATATGGATCAGTCCACACATCTGGACACCTCTTTCAAACTGAAACTGTAACTCCGCATCTGTTAGTGTTTACACTGCTTGCACATGAATATGATCAAGCGTGTAGATGTGTGTGTATGTGTACAAGGGAGTATCATTGCATGAGTGAAAGAATGTATAGTTGATGTGTGTGTGTGGGGGGGGGGGGTACACTTTCATGTCTCCACGTCAGTGCATGGTTGTGATTGTTCCCAGCATGCGTACGACAGCAGATTTTAAGTGTAATTTTGTTCATGTGTACACATGGAAGGGGTGGGAAAGGGGGGCGGGGCATGGCAGAAGAATGATGGGGGCAGAGGAGTGAGTGACGAGAGTGGTGGGGGAGGGAAAGGGGGCAGGGCATGGCAGAAGAATGACGTAGGCAGAGGAGTGAGTGACGAGAGTGGTGGGGGAGGGAAAGGGGGCAGGGCATGGCAGAAGAATGACGGGGGCAGAGGAGTGAGTGACGAGAGTGGTGGGGGAGGGAAAGGGGGCGGGGCATGGCAGAAGAATGACGTAGGCAGAGGAGTGAGTGACGAGAGTGGTGGGGGAGGGAAAGGGGGCGGGGCATGGCAGAAGAATGACGTAGGCAGAGGAGTGAGTGACGAGAGTGGTGGGGGAGGGAAAGGGGGCGGGGCATGGCAGAAGAATGACGGGGGCAGAGGAGTGAGTGACGAGAGTGGTGGGGGAGGGAAAGGGGGCGGGGCATGGCAGAAGAATGACGTAGGCAGAGGAGTGAGTGACGAGAGTGGTGGGGGAGGGAAAGGGGGCGGGGCATGGCAGAAGAATGACGGGGGCAGAGGAGTGAGTGACGAGAGTGGTGGGGGAGGGAAAGGGGGCGGGGCATGGCAGAAGAATGACGGGGGCAGAGGAGTGAGTGACGAGAGTGGTGGGGGTGGGAAAGGGGGCGGGGCATGGCAGAAGAATGACGGGGGCAGAGGAGTGAGTGATGAGAGTGGTGGGGGAGGGAAAGGGGGCGGGGCATGGCAGAAGAATGACGGGGGCAGAGGAGTGAGTGACGAGAGTGGTGGGGGAGGGAAAGGGGGCGGGGCATGGCAGAAGAATGACGGGGGCAGAGGAGTGAGTGACGAGAGTGGTGGGGGAGGGAAAGGGGTGGCAGAAGAATGATGGGGATAGAGGAGTGAGTGACGAGAGTGGTGGGGGAGGGAAAGGGGGCGGGGCATGGCAGAAGAATGACGGGCGGGTAGAGGAGTGAGTGACGAGAGTGGGGCAGAGCAGGTGTTGAGGACACTGAAGGATGGTGTGTTGTGGTGTGTTGCAGGTGCTGGTGGTCACGTTCATCACTGCCTTGCTCAGCTACCCCAACCCCTACACACGGTCAGTGCCTGCCTGCCTGTCTGCCTGTCAGTCTGTCCCTCTGTTTGTCAGTCTGTCTGTCTGTCCGACTGTCTGTCCCTCAGTCTGACTGACTGTCAACCTCTCTTGTCATTTTGTCCCTCTGTCAGTCTGTTTGTCTGTCTGTCTGTCAGCGTATGTCTGACTGTCTGTCCCTTTGTCTGACTGACTGTCAACATCTCTGTCTGTCCCTTTGTCTGTCAGTCTGTCAACCTCTCTGTGTGAATGTCTGTCAGTCTGTCCCTCTATTTGTCTGGCAGTCTGCCTCTCTGGTTGTCTGTCCCTCTGTCAGTCAGTCAGTCTGTCTATCTGTTTGTCAGTCAGCCTGTCTCTCTGTCAGTTGGTTTGTCTGTTTCTGTTGTTCAGTCAGTTTTTCTGTCTGTCTCTGTGATATTTGATGGCTTAAAGAAAACTAATATTACTGGGTTGTTGTTTTTTTTTTACAGCTGTCCCTTATTTCTTATTGTTTGTTGTTGTTGTTTTTCTTTCTGCTTCTCCCTCCACCCCTCTCTCTCCCTCTCTCTTTCTATTTTTCTTGTTCTCCCTCTCTCTCCCTCTCTCTTTCTCTTTTTCTTGATCTCCTTCTTTCTGTATCTCTCTGTCTGTCTGTATCTCTGTCTCTCTCTCTCTGTCTCTCTCTCTCTCTCTCTCTCTCCCTCTCTCTCTCTCCCCCCCCTCCCTCCCCAGTCCCCCTTGAAAGAGGGAGAAGTGGAACAGGAGTTGTGGAAACTTGCCCAAAATGGGTCTGTGTGGGAAGAGCCACTTGTCATAATGGACACTGAGAGAAGAGGAGGGCAGGGTGGGGAAGGGGATTGGGGGGGGGGAGGAGTTAGGGATGGGGGGGGGAGTTAGGGGTGGATCGGGGAGGAGTTAGGGATGGATGGGAGAGGAGTTAGGGATGGGGGGGGTAGGGGTGGATGGGGGAGGAGTTAGGGATGGGGGGGGAGTTAGGGATTGGGGCGGAGTTAGGGGTGGAGGGGGGAGGAGTTAGGGATGGGCGGAGGGAGTTAGGGATGCGGGGGCGGGGGGGGGGGGGGGGCGGGGGAGTTAGGGATGGGGGGAGTGAGTTAGGGATGGGGGGGTAGTTAGGGGCGGATGGGGGCAGGGAGTTAGGGATAGGGGGAGGGAGTTAGGGATGGGGGGGGGGGGAGGGTTAGGGATGGGGGGGAGTTAGGGGCGGATGGGGGAGGAGTTAGGGATGGGGGGAGGGAGTTAGGGGTGGGGGGGGAGTTAGGGGTGGATGGGGGAGGAGTTAGGGATGGGGGGAGGGAGTTAGGGATGGGGGGGGAGTTAGGGGTGGATGGGGGAGGAGTTAGGGATGGGGGGAGGGAGTTAGGGATGGGGGGAGGAGTTAGGGGCGGATGGGGGAGGAGTTAGGGATGGGGGGAGGGAGTTAGGGATGGGGGAGGAGTTAGGGATGGGGGGAGGGAGTTAGGGATGGGGGCAGGGAGTTAGGGATGGGGGGGAGTTAGGGGTTGATGGGGGGGGGAGGAGTTAGGGATGGGGGGGGAGTTAGGGGTGGATGGGGGAGGAGTTAGGGATGCAGGATGTGAAACAGAATGGAGGGGAGGCATGGAACATAATGCATTGTTTTATTTCACAGTGTGATTTCTCTTCTTGAATTTTAAGAGATTGTAATACAAGAATACCTTCTGTTTCTCTATGTGTGTGTGTGTCTTTTAGGGCCGTTGTTAGACATTTGTGCAGTATTGTCATGTTTGTCAAAATGTTTGATCATTTCACCAGTGATATTATCATGTCTTGAAATATTTTTGAGATTGCCTTTCAACTTATTTTGTGTATGATAATAATGTACATGTCTATCACCCACGGTTTAGGTTTGCAGTCGGTTGTGAGTCATTGATGCATACAAGTAATAATAATAATAATAATAGTGATAGTATTTATATAGCACTGAATCTTGTGCAGAGACAAATCTAAGCGCTTTCACACCAGTCATTCACACGCATACATAATTCTAAAACTGAAGAAACTGAAGACAAGGAAGATGCAGGGGAGGGAGGCTATCTTGTGAAGAGGTGGGTTTTAAGGCCAGACTTGAAAGAGCTGAGTGCGGAGACCTGACGAAGTGAAAGAGGAAGTTCATTCCAAATGCAAGGTCAAGAGACAGAGAAAGAACGGCGTCCAACAGTGGAGTGTTTGAATCTGGGTATGCGTAAACAGAGTGGATCCGAAGCCGATCGTAGAGAGCGAGATGGAGTGTAGAGGTGAAGATAGGAAGGGGCAGATTTGTGTTTGGAATGATCCACTGATTTGACGACAACCCGGTCACTTGACTTTAATTATTCATAAAGTCGGTCAGGCCTAAAGGCCTTTTGTTGTTTTCTCATTCTCCTGCATAATAATCATGACTGCAGTTTCAAATTCAGGGGTAAAAAATAAAATTTATTCTCAGCAAACTTCAACACAAAGCAGACAAACATTAGGAAGAAAAAGATCAAAACTTGCACCAGGAACCAGCTATGCCTGAACAAAGCCATCACCACTTCCCTGTTGTGAAATGCAGTGCTACACAGTCTTGGACAAATGTGTGTGTGTGTGTACATAAGTGCGTGTGTGTGTATGTGTATGACACAGAGAAAGATAAAACAAGACAGCAATATCTGGCTCATAGTGTGTACAAACTCAAGTCACACACACACACACACACACACACACACACACACACACACAACTTATTGTCTAACATGAATTCATAACCAAAAAGTGGCCAGTCTCAGCAAGAAATGTTCTGCCCAACTCACGAAACCTTCATTCCCAGCCCCAACAGCACAGGAAACGCATTTTACCAGGAAGACAAATTTCACAGGAACACTTACTGCCCTCTCCATTGTATCACAGTGCCTGTTTCCTGACATCTGTCTGAATGCACAGCATCCGCCCGGCAACTTCCCATGAACTTCTGCTGATGAAAAATGGTGTAGATATGGATTCTGCTGATGAATAATGGTGTAGATATGGATAACTGCATATTTGGACAATTGTGAAGAATTTCTCAACTTGGAATTGAATGAAAATGGAAACCAGTTCAGGACGTCACTGGTGTAAGTGGAAGACTTGGGCTGAACACAGGGGTTGTGATTGTTGACACACAATTTGTCAGAATAAACCATTGTCACTGACAACATCACAGACATGACAAATCTATTCTGCCTTGCCTTTAGCATTCAGCAAACGCCATGGACAATTCTGCAGTGCGCTGTGCAGAATCTGAGTGCAAAAAATCTAAGTTTGAAAGAGTACAGGCATCAACTTTGTCGCCATTTTCAAGTTGTTAATGTTGAAACTATGAACCCACTGACAACTTAATTTCACCTTTTTTTTGTTTTGTTTTGTTTCACCAGTTTTGATTGTTTAACAAATGCTGCTTATGTGATTTGGAGAGAATCTGTGTGGGGGTAGAAATTGCCATCAACTGGACCTGCTGAACTGTCCTTGGGCATGTGTCATTTTGTCTGAAACTGCAGTTATTCTGCACTGATATGCATACCACTTGTAATTCAGAACAAGATGCACATTATATACCATGCATTGGGTGGGTGTGTATTTGTGTGTGCAGGTTGGAAGACTTGATTTTAGGGATTGGTGCATGTGGCAGAGTGTGTGTGTCTGTGTGTGTGTGTGTGTGTGTGTGTACGTATGCAAGTATGTGTGTATATGTGTGTGTGCATGTGTGTGGTGAAGGCGGCAGTACATCGCAGGTCCTCCAGTCCTCTGTAGAGCTTCCGGGCCACTAGGATTGGGTCGGGCCAGGTTTTCTCTCAGAGCACTTGGTGGAGCGGGCAGGACTGCAGCAGATGTTCTGTTGTCTGGCCGTCTGTTTTACAGGGGCACTGCTCTGAGTCGCCGATACAGAGTTTTGTGTATGGGTGGTGTTTCAGGCGGTTGTGGCCTGTCCTGAGCCTGAAAATGGCTACCTACTCTCGACGAGTCAGCAGGTAGTACAGGTTTGCTCTGTTGTGGCATGGATGCTGCTGCTTCCGCTTGTTCTGCAGCTTGGCCTTAATGATGGTCCTAGATTCAGAGTAGCTGGTAGACCTGTCCATCTGCTCTTTCGTAGTGCCTTCCTTTGCCAGGGAGTCAGCAGTCTCGTTGCCAAGCACGTTGCAGTGGGGGGGAATCCACTGCAGGGTGACTGTGTGACTTGTGCAGAGGGAGGCGAGAGAGGACAGATCATTGAGTTCTGGATCTCTGTTGGACCAAAGGGCCTGCAAAATGGACAGGGCGTCGGTCAGGGAGACAATGTTGTGGCTGGCGTAGGGGCTGACCTTGATGTGGGCTGCTGCTGTTTTCAAGGCTTCTGCTTCAGCTCTGTAATTGGTGGGGTACAGGCCGGTAGCAAAGCAGATCTTTTCTTCTCTGCCTCCTGGATACTGAACATAGCCCCTCCGTTCTGAATGGCGTCTGCCGCAGAGCCATCAGTGTAGACGTGAGTCCAGAACTCTTTGGGGAACTGGGTGTGGAGGTATTCAGGGGTGAGGGACTTTCAGGGTCGCTTTGGGGCCAACATCAGGGATTCTGCACTGGATGAGGGGAGGGGTTCCTTCGCTCCAGGCAGGGACGGCAAGACACCTGGGTATCACTTTGGGGGCATGGTCAAGGATATCCTGATGTTGCCGTTCTAGGATCCTGCTCTGGTGTATGAAGCTCCCTCTCTTCAGCCGTCCTTTTGTTGGCTGGGACAGTCTGTCTTTCATGGGGTGGCCTTGCAACCTCTTGAACTTGGCAGCCTGGGTCAGGAGTTGGCGTCTCTGCGGTCCTCAAGGGGCTGGAGCTCTGTGAATGTTTCAAGCTCCTGAATTGGCATAGACCTCATGGCCCCTGTGATGATACGGGCAGCTTGATTCTGAACCTTGCTGATCTGTTCAAAGTTGGACTTGGCCATAGTGTCCCATGTAGTCATGCCATACTCCAGCACTGACCTGATTCTACCAGTGTACAGCCTCCTGAGGGTTGTGTTATCTGTGCCCCATGTTGTTCCTGCCAGCTTCTTCATGAGGGCAAGTCGTACTTTTGCTCTTGATTCTGCTTTCTCTGCTTGCTTCTTCCACGTCAGGCATTAGTCAAAAGTGACTCCAAGGTACGTGGGGTTGTTCTCAGCAAGCAGTTTGTCCATTGATGCGCAGGTTGGCCTTCTGTTCCTTGGGTGAGAGGTTGAAAAATTTGTCTTTTTTATTTCTAACATAAAAAACATGAAAAGACTTCATGTGTGTGGAGAAGTTCTGAAATCATGTTGTGATGGTTGTACACATTTTGTGAATCAAAGATATCAAATGATGATATTGATGATGATAATAATAATGATAGAAATGGAAATAAATGAATAGATAAATGAATGAATAAATGAATATTATTGGAAATAATTTGAGTTGTGTTATCATGGTGGTGTTGCAGAATGAACTCCAGTGCCCTGATTCGACTGCTGGTCAGTCGCTGTGGACCTGAGGATGAGATGGAGCTGTGGTCAGTATCTCTTTCCTCCACATACATACACTCACACACACACACTCACCTACACTCACACACATACATGCACACACACACTCACAAGCATCGCACATGCATGAGCCTCCTCCCCCCCACGCTCCCTCCCCCCACACACACACACAGTCCCCCCACACACACACACACCCTACACCCCCCCCCACACACACACACACACACTCACACACACACACACTCTCACACACACATTCTGTCATACATAAAATCTCTCTCTCTCTCTCTGTCTCTGTCTCTCTGTCTCTCCCCACTGTTCCACCTCTGTCTCCCTTTTTCAGTCCCTCTCCCTCTCACAGTAAAATGTCAAAGTGTCTCTAATTTCATATCAGTTCATTTAACTCCAAATCTGCTGTTGTTGTTTTTTCTGTTCCATTCAACAATAATTGTTTTCATCATTATTGCTCTGATTTGTCCCCCCCCACTGCCCCTCCCCCGTCCCCATAATGTTTGTTTCAACAAGTCCCTGCAACTTCAAATGTTGTAACTCATGGAATAGTATTGCCCATATTGACATTTGTAATGATGATATGATCTTCATTATCTTTGTTCTTTTTTCTTTTCCTTTTCACATATAACACATGTACTGTATGACAAAAAAAAAAATACAAGTCCCATCAAAGTGAAGTGTTGCTGTGTTGCTTGCCGCCAGTGATTACAACCGGAACCTGTCGACACCCCACCCGTACCAGGACAGTGCCTTGGCAGGCCCTGGGGTGCACTCTGCTCTGTGGAAGCTGTCCCTGGCCCTGCTCTTCAAAGCCATCATCACCGTCTTCACCTTTGGTATCAAGGTGGGGGCACCGGCTTTGATATTATTGATGATGACAAGTTTCTTTATGTGGTGCCTGATAAAATGATTCTGGTCCAAGCAGTTTACAGTACAATGGTTCCAGTTTACGTTTATTTGCTCTTTGGGTTATTTATTATCATTATTGCCTTTTTGGGGAGGGGTTTATTCTTCTTTTTTTCCGCATTTTATTTTATTTCATTATCTGTGGTCCTACATGTGATGGTGACTGTGTGGTCCTACATGTGATGGTGACTGTGTGGTCCTACATGTGATGATGGTGACTGTGGTCCTACATGTGATAGTGACTCGTGGTCCTACATGTGATAGTGACTCGTGGTCCTACATGTGATGGTGACTGTGTGGTCCTACATGCGATGGTGTGGTCCTACATGTGATGGTGACTGTGTGGTCCTACATGTGATGATGGTGACTGTGTGGTCCTACATGTGATGGTGACTGTGTGGTCCTACATGTGATGGTGACTGTGTGGTCCTACATGTGATGGTGACTGTGTGGTCCTACATGTGATGGTGACTGTGTGGTCCTACATGTGAAGGTGACTGTGTGGTCCTACATGTGATGGTGAATGTGTGGTCCTACATGTGAAGGTGACTGTATGGTCCTACATGTGAAGGTGACTGTGTGGTCCTACATGTGATGATGGTGACTGTGGTCCTACATGTGATAGTGACTCGTGGTCCTACATGTGATGGTGACTGTGTGGTCCTACATGCGATGGTGTGGTCCTACATGTGATGGTGACTGTGTGGTCCTACATGTGAAGGTGACTGTATGGTCCTACATGTGATGGTGAATGTGTGGTCCTACATGTGAAGGTGACTGTGTGGTCCTACATATGATGGTGACTATGTGGTCCTACATATGAAGGTGACTGTGTGGTCCTACATATGATGGTGACTGTGTGGTCCTCACGGGTGTTCAGTGCTGGCACTTTAGTTGGCCCTGCGAAAGTTCGTGAACCCAGGAAGTAGGGCATGGATATAAATAAACGCGGCTGACAAACAGGCCGCGCCAGCAGCACTCGCTGTACGCTTGTTCGGCGGTAAATCTGCTTTGTTTCTTTCGCGCATCATCTCCTCGGATGGATCGGAAATAATGACTAAAGAAGTGGTTTTCTAAAAAGAACACAAAATAAGCTTTCCATTGACTCCAAACACAATATGTTTTCTTACATAGCGGTTGTTGCAGCAACGGCTGAAACATAAATGAAGAAAGAGAAGAGAAGGATAAGCAGAAACATGATCGCAAAAATCGTTAAGTTTAAATCCCTCTCTAAGAAAACAGGCGTTTAGCACAATAACATCGTAAATACACACAGAACATATAGCATGCCTGCATGCAGATTAGCTTACCTTTTGAGTTGTGCGATTTTTCTTGGCAGCACAACAAACGTTTAAATGAGCACACTGTAGCATGGTGAGAGTGAGCAGCAGGGGGATGGAGAGCGGGGTGAGTGTCTGTCGGCTTATGGCACTGCCGTGCCCTTCATTCCACGAGAAAGACGAAGAATTTTAAGGTAAAAAAAAAAAAAATGAAACGATGATGTTGATAAAATAATGAAATTGTGTAAATCAAATCAAACTGCACTCCAATAACACAACCAGGAATAGCAATAATTCAACATTCTGTAATCACTGCAGGAAATGTGTGGATGCTGTGAAAAGGTGGGAAAAGTGGGGCGGGGCTGCGGGGCCGAGTGAAACAAAGAAGGCAGTGTCCCAGTTTGGCGCGCGGGGCCAGAAATACCGCGGCGAATGTGCCGGTCAGTACAGAGTGCGGTGGGAAAGTCTGGCATTAAAAAAATTTTGACCCAAGACGCTAGACGCTGCTCGGCCAACTAAAGAGCCGGATTTTGTGCTCGGCTGAGCAGCCGTGTACTACATGCGATGGTGACTGTGGTCCTACATGTGATGGTGTGGTCCTACATGTGATGGTGACTGTGTGGTCCTACATGTGATGGTGACTGTGTGGTCCTACATGTGATGGTGACTGTATGGTCCTACATGTGATGGTGACTGTATGGTCCTACATGTGATGGTGACTGTGTGGTCCTACATGTGATGGTGACTGTGTGGTCCTACATGTGATGGTGACTGTATGGTCCTACATGTGATGGTGACTGTGTGGTCCTACATGTGAAGGTGACTGTGTGGTCCTACATGTGATGGTGTGGTCCTACATGTGATGGTGACTGTGTGGTCCTACATGTGATGGTGACTGTGTGGTCCTACATGTGATGGTGACTGTGTGGTCCTACATGTGATGGTGAATGTGTGGTCCTACATGTGAAGGTGACTGTGTGGTCCTACACGTGATGGTGACTGTGTGGTCCTACATGTGATGGTGACTGTGTGGTCCTACATGTGAAGGTCATTGTATGGTCCTACATGTGATGGTGACTGTGTGGTCCTACATGTGATGGTGACTGTATGGTCCTACATGTGATGGTGACTCGTGGTCCTACATGTGATGGTGACTGTGTGGTCCTACATGTGATGGTGACTGTGTGGTCCTACATGTGATGGTGACTGTGTGGTCCTACATGTGATGATGGTGACTGTATGGTCCTACAAGTGATGATGGTGACTGTGTGGTCCTACATGTGATGGTGACTGTATGGTCCTACATGTGATGGTGACTGTGTGGTCCTAAATGTGAAGGTGACTATGGTCCTACATATGATGGTGACTGTGTGGTCCTACATGTGATGATGGTGACTGTGTGGTCCTACATGTGATGATGGTGACTGTGTGGTCCTACATATGATGATGGTGACTGTGTGGTCCTACATGTGATGGTGACTGTGTGGTCCTACGTGTGATGATGGTGACTGTGTGGTCCTACATGTGATGGTGACTGTGTGGTCCTACATGTGATGGTGACTGTGTGGTCCTACATGTGATGGTGACTGTGTGGTCCTACATGTGATGGTGACTGTATGGTCCTACATGTGATGGTGACTCGTGGTCCTACATGTGATGGTGACTGTGTGGTCCTACATGTGATGGTGACTGTGTGGTCCTACATGTGAAGGTGACTGTGTGGTCCTACATGTGATGGTGTGGTCCTACATGTGATGGTGACTGTATGGTCCTACATGTGATGGTGTGGTCCTACATGTGATGGTGACTGTGTGGTCCTACATGTGATGGTGACTGTGTGGTCCTACATGTGATGATGGTGACTGTGTGGTCCTACATGTGATGGTGACTGTGTCGTCCTACATGTGATGGTGACTGTGTGGTCCTACATGTGATGATGGTGACTGTGTGGTCCTACATGTGATGATGGTGACTGTGTGGTCCTACATGTGATGGTGACTGTGTGGTCCTACATGTGATGGTGACTGTGTGGTCCTACATGTGATGGTGACTGTGTGGTCCTACATGTGAAGGTGACTGTGTGGTCCTTCGTGTGATGGTGACTGTGTGGTCCTACATGTGATGGTGACTGTGTGGTCCTACATGTGATGGTGACTGTGTGGTCCTACATGTGATGGTGACTGTGTGGTCCTACATGTGATGGTGACTGTGTGGTCCACAGATACCTGCAGGACTGTTCATCCCCAGCATGGCAGTGGGGGCCATCACAGGCCGTATGATCGGTATCGGCATGGAACAGCTGGTCCTGTAAGTATGGGTCTGTGTGTGTGTGTGTGTGTGTGTGTGTGTGTGTGTGTGTGCAACCATGCAAGTCTGTGTGTGTGTTGTGTGGGCATATGTTTTGGATTGACCAAAACCATCTGTAAACCAGCATGTGAGTTTCATGCACTACCTGTTCAGGTAAAAAAAAAAAAAATCTGTGCTGACACAGTGTGTTTGTGTATGTGTGAGCCTGTTTTTAGTCTGTCAACAGATTCATTTCCGTGTCATAAAATGTTCTTGGCTTGATTTGATTTGATTTGATTTGCCCTGTGAACAGAGCCAGCCCCCTGTACTCTAACATGTGTGCGATTTGATTTGATTTGATTTGATTTGCCCTATGAACAGAGCCAGCCCCCTGTACTCTAACATGTGTGTGATTTGATTTGATTTGCCCTGTGAACAGAGCCAGCCCCCTGTACTCTAACATGTGTGTGATTTGATTTGATTTGATTTGATTTGCCCTGTGAACAGAGCCAACCCCCAGTACTCTAACATGTTTGTGATTTGATTTGATTTGATTTGATTTGCCCTGTGAACAGAGCCAACCCGACCAACCCGCTGTTCTCCAACATGTGTGAGCAAGACTCGTGTCACATCACCCCAGGCCTCTACGCCATGGTGGGCGCCGCTGCTGCTCTCGGGGGTGTCACTCGCATGACAGGTGGGTGAGGGTGGGGGTGGGAGTTCATTGTCTTGGAGGGGATGCCACGGGAGGGAGAGAGTGGACTAACACATGGCAAAGTTTCAAAGCTTTGATATGACAGAATTTTCACAAATATGGTCTTTTGTAACCATAGACACTTCCTAATTGTAGCAGTGCTATGGGCAAATGCGTATGCACAGTGGATATCCACTATAAAATCAGTATCAGTGTCACCTGGACACATACAGACTCACACACACACACACACACACACACACACACTCACACACACGCACATGCTGTACTGACTTATAGCATAGAGTACTAAAAATATTGGACAAAAAAGCAAAGTCCTCGTGCCAGTCTTCCGTGAGAAACTGTTCGTCATTCAAGTCTTGGCCTTCAGCGACATCACCAACAGCCCCATGTTTGTCTGCTGCTGGGTCACTGTCTCTGAAACCATGTGTCTCACTGCCAACACTTTCACCACTTTCATTCTCGTTAATACTGTCATAGGACAGCTCATCAGTGTCTAAAGTTTCATCGTCATTTTCATCAACACCAGAGCCAGCAGTCGTGACAGCTTCTGTCACTTCCTGAAGGGAAATCACACGGAGTTTGTAATCGGTTTCAAGCCTCAGTTCTTGCCGAAGTGGAGGGAGACGCCATCTTGTTGAGCGAGTGAGGAGGCAGGGCTGGGTGACTGCACGCTCACATGTACTCTGCTTGTACAATGGCATTCTCAGCCACAGTAAAAGTACAGGTGCACTTTTGGGTGACTGTAGAACAGAGCTGTGCTGCTTAGTTTTGCACAAGACCTCAACCTATGAGCTACCAATTTTTAAACTCAAGATACACTACAGTGCACCACAATAACAAAGTGTTTTGCACAAGAGGTATGCTATAGTGTACCTTAGTACAGAAAGAGTTAAACACACACACACGCACACACGCATTTTCTGTCTCTGACTCTCTCTCTCTCTCTCTCTCTCTCTCTCTCTCTCTGTCATCCTCTTGCTTTGTCTGTCTGTTTCAGTCTGTCTGCAGCTTCAGGCATTATTATTATATACGTGTGAATATTTATGTTTTTATTTGTGTTTATCTGAATGTCTCGTGTGTCCTTCATCATCGTCATTATCATCATCATCATCATCTCTCTCTCTCTCTCTCTCTCTCTCTCTCTCTCTCTCTCTCTCTCTCTCTCTCTCTCTCCCTCCCTCCCTCCCTCCCTCCCTCACTCTCTCATTGCATTACAACCATGTATATTTGTATATATTTTTGTCATGAATGCAAGTGTTATGATTTGAATGTCATGTTTGTATTTCTATAATCTTTTGCTATTTTGTGAATATTGTTTATTTCATTTCTCTTTGCCCTGAGGGCTGGATGTAAAAAAAGCATATTAATGCTTATTCCACTTCCGTCACTGAAAAAAGATCAGTTCGTTCGTTCTTTCTCTCTCTCTCACTGTAAAGGTGGCTTGTTGCAGTGTCGCTGGTGGTGATCATGTTTGAGCTGACCGGAGGGCTGGAGTACATCGTGCCCATGATGGCCGCCGCCATGACCAGCAAGTGGGTGGGAGACGCTCTGGGCCGTGAAGGAATGTATCCTGTTGAACAGTGGTCCTCACTGAGTCGCTGCACCAGCCAGTGTTTTAGATAGATAAGATACCACTTTATTGTCTGTACAGTTGGGCCAACAACAAAGTGAGAGCTGTATCATCAGCAGTTTCTCCATTGCAATGAGAAATCATTTATAGCTTCATCTTTAGTGAAGGACTATGACTCTCAAACTAGGAAGCAAAATTGCATTGGCTCTTAGTGCTGCAGCCATGGGGGCTAGTTGGCCTTTGGGAACCATTCCAGTGCTGACTGTCCTAAAAAAAAAAAAACTCTTAGCCGAGAGAGTGGGGATGTAACTTGGGCAAGGTGCTCTCCACTACAGTCAAATTCTAGCCCAGATAGTCAGGGCAGCAGTTGCATTCTCTGCTGTTCTGATAGTCATAGTCGGACTGGCTATCATACATGATTGTCTGTAAATTCACAGGGCCGTGAAGGGGTGTGTCCTGTCACACAGTCGTCATCACTGAGATACTGCAGCCATCACAGTGTTTTAGATCAGGGCTGAACATACATGTAAAGTTACTGCAACCACCACAGTGTTTTAGAACAGGGCTGAACATACTTGTAAAGTTACTGCAACCACCACAGTGTTTTAGAACAGGGCTGAGCGTACATGTAAAGTTACTGCAACCACCACAGTGTTTTAGATCAGGGCTGAACATACTTGTAAAGTTACTGCAGCCACCACAGTGTTTTAGATCAGGGCTGAACATACATGTAAAGTTACTGCAACCACCACAGTGTTTTAGATCAGGGCTGAACGTACATGTAAAGTTACTGCAACCACCACAGTGTTTTAGATCAGGGCTGAACGTACATGTAAAGTTACTGCAACCACCACAGTGTTTTAAATCAGGGCTGAACATACTTGTAAAGTTACTGCAACCACCACAGTGTTTTAGATCAGGGCTGAACATACTTGTAAAGTTACTGCAACCACCACAGTGTTTTAGATCAGGGCTGAACGTACATGTAAAGTTACTGCAACCACCACAGTGTTTTAGATCAGGGCTGAACGTACATGTAAAGTTACTGCAACCACCACAGTGTTTTAGATCAGGGCTGAACGTACATGTAAAGTTACTGCAACCACCACAGTGTTTTAGATCAGGGCTAAACATACATGTAAAGTTACTGCAACCACCACAGTGTTTTAGATCAGGGCTGAACATACATGTAAAGTTACTGCAACCACCACAGTGTTTTAGATCAGGGCTGAACATACTTGTAAAGTTACTGCAACCACCACAGTGTTTTAGATCAGGGCTGAACATACATGTAAAGTACTGAACATGTGAACAAATGTATAACACAGTTTCTGGTCACATTCAAACTAGAACTGTTGTCATATGATTTAAGGCTTGAAAAGTGTCGGTTTCATGCTGATTCACTCCTGTTATTTGATGCTGAAAAAATTTCACAACAGGAAACAGAGAAACCCGCGGTCAGAATTCAGGCTTGACTTTTGTTGTGAAATATGTCTTTTTAAAAATCTTCTTGTGTCCTAGAAGGGCTGGTGTTATGAATGTTCATTGTTGTGAAATGTGTCTTCTTTTAAAATCTTGTGTTCTAGAAGGGCTGGGGTTACAAAAGTTCATATTGTGTATTGTTTGCACGGCGTGTTGTGGAATGTGTCTTTTTAAAATTTTGTGGAGGGCTGGGCTTGTAAACATAGATATTTTGTGACTTTGACATGGCGTGTTGTGGAATGTGGCTTTTTAAAATTTTGTGGAGGGCTGGGCTTGTAAACATAGATATTTTGTGTCGTTGCCATGGCGTGTTGCGGAATGCTCTTTGACCCAGTCAGTTACGATGCCCACATATCACTGAACGGCTACCCCTACTTGGACAGCAAGGAGGAGTTCACTCACACCACTATAGCTGCTGACGTCATGCGGCCCAGGTACGTGCGCTCTCACTTTGCAGCTTGTAGGGTTGGGGTTCGGTTTTCTCTGATGACCATGTGTGTTCTTTCCTGTGATGTTTTTTTTTCCACATGCAAGAAGCACATTAAGAGCAATTTAGGGGCTGGAGGCTAGTTTGTTTGGGGGGTTTTTGTTTACTTTTTGGGGGGTCAACAGATACATGAGCAGTTATCTCTCAACGCTTTTTTCAATTCTTGTTTTTTTTCTATATACACTATTTTCTATTAAGCTGTTGGCTTGAAAAAAAAGTCATGTTGTGTAACCGTGGCATGCTGGACTTGGGAGAGGCACAAGGGAGGTAAGGGCAGGGTTAGTGATTCCTGATCAGTGGGACACACAGTTTGCTCCCTTTATATGGTATTGTATTACATTCTGTCACAACAGATTTCTGTGTGTGAAATTCAGGCTGCGCTTCCCAGGGAGAACATGTTGCTACAATTCATGGCCACCCTTTTTTTTTTTTTTTTCTTTTTTTTTTTTTTTCTTTTTTTTTTTTTTTTTTCATCATCGTTGGGGTGTTTCCATCTTGTATAAAAACTGCAGGTGTTTTTTGCACAAGTCGTGATCAGAATGAGGTATTGATGTGCGACATAGATGTGTTTAAAGACGGCAGTTTGTGAAGGTTACTATCCTCCTCATCACATGCAACAGTTGCAGAGTCAGACTGAACGTTCATTGTCCAGCACATAGATTTTTGTTTGAGTTCACTTCATTCGTCTTTAACACTGAATGGTGTTCGTTGTTAAGCCCTTGCACATGGTGCATTTTTGACATTTCCTTCAGTGTCTGTCTTGCAGTTTACATTTTCATGTCTGCCGTTTGTGTGAATGTGTTCACTGAATTGTGTATATGGTCATGAAACTGGTTTGTATTTGTTTTAATTGTTTGTTTTTGACTATACACATGTGTCTGTTTATTCTTTCTCCTGACACTAATGACTTTTTGGGGTTGTTGTTGTTGTTTTTTTAAATGTTCTTCTCCTTGTTTCAGTTGCTCATGATCTGTCTGTCTGTCTTTGTGTGGGTGTGTGTTCTGCCTGCCATCTCTTCCAGAAATTCCACATGATTCTCAGGCATTCACATGTATTATTATTTTGCTGACTTACCTTTGAAGTTTTCTTGGCAACTGCTTGTTGGACAGTAGCTATTAGTGAGACCTTTTCAGTTATCCCCTTCGTTAGCATGTGAAAGAAAGGGCCAAAGGTCAAGGTCATTTGGCACAATAGGGGAAAAAAATTCAATAAGCTCATCTAGTTTTCATCAAACTTGGGTGTTGTGAGTGGCCATGGTAATAGCATGGTCCCCACTAAAATCTAAAAGTCAAGGTTAAAGTGTGGCATTTCTTACTAACAGGAAAAGCTTGTTATAGAAGAAAGATAACTGCATATTATCTTCACCAAAAGTTGTGCAGTGACTGGTTAGAGCCAAAACATTAACTGTTTCAAATGTCAGCATAGGAAGTCAAGGTCACAATAGTGTGCAATAAATAAACAATGTGCTGTTGTGAAATGGCTGGTTAACCAAGCAGCACCCTTTTCTGAAGTCTCCAGTCCTTGTTTTTTTTAACTCTCAACTTCAAACGAAACAAATAGGGCCATGACGGCAGCATTTTACCACTGCTAACGCATTGAAATGTTTGTAACAGAAGGTTCCTTCATATTGAAGGGGTAGATGAAGACAAAGAACACTGTATTTTTAATGATGAAAGCTACAGGCTGGGCCATTTCAGATGCCCACTGGACACCAGACCGGGTCTCTGATGGGGAATGAAAGGGAGAAAAGCTGGCCACCCTGTATAAGTTACGTGGGCATCATCATCATCATTATAGTTGTGTACATTTATATAGTGCCCTTACTCTTCAAGAGCTCAGAGTGCTTTACATGAAAGAAAATATTACAAACTGCGTAAATCATTCATGACCACTCTTTCTCAAAAACCACTCCCTCCCCCCACTCTCACTCTCCCACTCTTCGTGCAAGCAAAGTGAGCTGACGTGTGTGGTGGTGTTGGAGAAGAAGGAAGCTGAGAGTGTTTATAGAAGGGTTGTTTTTTTGTGTTTTTTTGTTTTGGTTTTTTTTTTTAGTGAAAAGCGGAAAGCAGAGATTGAATCAGAAGTACGGATATGATGAGGAAGGTTGTTCCAGGTATGAAGAGCAGCGAAGAGGAAAGAAGTTCACCATAGGTTCTTGTATTGACACATACCATGGGTCTGGAAGGCCTTGCCTCTCTTTCTTTTTTTTTTCTTTTTTTTTTTTCTTTTTTTTTTTTGTCTCATTTTTGACTCACTTGTGTAAACAAAGTGAGTTTATGTTTTAACCCGGTGTTCGGTTGTCTGTGTGTGTGCCTGTGTGTCTGTGTGTCCGTGGTAAACTTTAACATTGACATTTTCTCTGCAAATACTTTGTCAGTTGACACCAAATTTGGCATAAAAATAGGAAAAATTCAGTTCTTTCCAGTCATCTTGTTTAAAACAATATTGCACCTCTGGGATGGGCACAAAAAATTTTTAAAAAGAAGCCTAATTATATGCAAACTGCATATACTGTTATATTTATATTTTTTGTATTCTCTAAACTTGGCACTTTGATCTGATATTCTGACCCAACAACTAGAGCAGTCATTTTTTTCATTTTTTGTTCAAACAGGAAATTCTTTTGCCAAGCATGGAAGTTTTATTTACTTTGCAAACGTTTTGGTGCAGATAGTAAAAAAGGGAAATTACTCTGTAATTAATGCTAGGGGACTTAATTTATCACAAGTGAGTCTTGAAGGCCTTGCCTCTCTTGTTCATTTTGTATTGCTCTTGTTTGAACACACTGTGATCGGAGGCCTGTTGTGTGTCATGAAATGTGTTTTGCTTGTATTTCGATTCTGACCACGTGACAGATACTGGAGATATGGGATTGGAGTGTAAGTTGGTTTCTGGCTCTGTCTGTTCAGTTGTTTAATGCTCTACATGGATAGTTGACTGTGTATGGCTTTTTTTCTGTGAAAACAGTCTTCCCCTTCACCCTGAAATATGTGTAACTTCCACATGATTTTTTTTGTTTGTTTTGTTTTCTTTTACTTTGCTCTTGTATTTTGGTTCTGATCACTTTTTTTCTTTTTTTTTATGTGAGTTTTCAACACTGTGATCGATGTGAAGTTTAAAGTTTGAAATGCTTACAAACTAGAAAATGAAATATTTATAGACCTTAAGTACTTCACTTTTTTGACTCGCTTGTGTAAACACAGTAGATCCGTGTAATCACTTTGTCTCAGTTATGAGCGGGTCTTTGTGTGTGTGTCCGCACGTGTGTGTGTGTATCTGTGTGTTAGTGTGTGTGTTTGTGTGTGATAAACATTAATGTTGGCATTTTCTGAGATGCGACAGATGGTGTAGGAATGGCATTTGATGGGATGACAGCGATGGGGAGGGGAAGGGGGGGGGGGGTTTGGGGGGCTGAGGAGAAAAAGCTGACAGTGAAGTCAGCGAGACCTTTCTGAACACCTTGAGGACGATGAAATGACATGGTCAGAGGTTATGGTCACCGCTTGGCAAAATACCAACGGCTGAATGGAGCTCAGATTCTACATCCAGTTCTGAAGACCTTGCAGTGTCCAGCTCTCCCTGGAGTTTCTCATCACTGGTTGAGTAACAGGTTGATTTGGATGAGGTCGGGGTCACGACACAGGGCATCAGAAGAAAGGCATGTGGTTAACAGAGGAAGGTCTTCCTCTCCCTGGAGTTTCTCATCACTGGTTGAGTAACAGGTTGATTTGGATGAGGTCGGGGTCATGACACAGGGCATCAGAAGAAAGGCATGTGGTTAACAGAGGAAGGTCTTCCTCTCCCTGGAGTTTCTCATCACTGGTTGAGTAACAGGTTGATTTGAATGAGGTCGGGGTCACGACACAGGGCATCAGAAGAAAGGCATGTGGTTAACAGAGGAAGGTCTTCCTCTCCCTGGAGTTTCTCATCACTGGTTGAGTAACA